>NC_090232.1:58402620-58588584 GCF_024489055.1 Chanodichthys erythropterus | reverse complement strand
CCAAGCATGTAAACACCTAAATCATAGAAGGAATTGACCATTTTCAGCCAAAACAGGCAATTTACCATTGAAAATATATGGATTTTAAAGCTTTTACAGTTATAGCGCCACCTATTGGTCGATCTCCATAAAAATTGGCATGCTTCTTTAGAGGCATATGCTGCGTGTGCTCACTTAATTTCGTGAAGTTCTGAGTTTTAATTTAGGAATTATAAGCTCTTGAGTACATTTTGCCACACAAAATGTTTTGTTGTAGATATTTGAAATTACATGATAGGTAAGAAAATCTTAGTGCAAGTCTTGTCTTTTTCACACCAAAATAATGAATGAATGAATGATGAATAGGAATTTGGTTTATCGCTTATATCTCAGGAACAGGACATCGAAAAATTCTGAAACTCAGAGGGTAGATAGAGCTCAACGGGCCCTGTGGAACAATCCTGTTCCTGCAGATCTACCTTCCTACAGAGTTCAGCTTTAGCCCAGCTCAACACAACACACCTGTCTGTAATTATGAAGTGCTCCTGAAGATCTTAATTAACTGATTCAGGTGTGTTTTATCAGGGTTGGAGCTAAAATGTGCAGGTAGGTAGATATCCAGGAACAGGATTGGGCACCCCTGGTTTAAAGGGATTTCAAATGACAAAACATTGAATTCTTGAAACCTTGAATTATATTAGTGGCCTTCTGCTGCCATCTGGTGGCACAAAATGACAGTGTCAGGCAATACATTATAGAAATATATAGTTTTAAAGGTTTTTTGACAGTTATAGCGCCACCTATTGCCCGATCTCCACCATTTTTGGGGGATGTCCTCGGAGTGTATCCATACATATGTGTGCCAAATTTGGTGAAAATATCTCATTTCGTTTTGACGTTATAGACACTTATATATATGAGCGCATAAAAATTGACCCATGAAAGACTTTGATTGGATTTTTTTGCCACTTCCTATCAAAATTTTGACATTTGGGCTTTAACGTATAGTAAACCAACTTAGGTTCCGTGTTTTCTACGGTGGTTTCGTGACGATCGGACAAACGGTTTCGAAAATATTCGCAAACGTTTTTTAAGCACTAAATCACAAGGTGACACAAACCATTTTCCAAAACCTGGCAAGTCTGATATCGTTGAACTCGGCAAGGATTCAGGAGTCTAAAGATATATCTCTTGTCAAAATAAGTCGATCACATCCAGAGTTATATACAATTTCATCCAAAAGCATTAAAAACACAAGTTTTTTAAAGTTTTCTAACAGTTTTCATAGCGCCACCTATGGTCCGATCTCCATAAAAATTGGTGTGCTTCTGTATAGTTATACTTTGCATGCGTTCCCCAATTTTCGTGAAGTTCTGAGTTTACGTTTAGGTTTTATAGGCTTTTGGGTATATTTAGCCACGCCCACTTTCTAAATGACCCCGTTATAGCGACCCAAAGGGTAAAGTTCAACTTTTTTTTGATAATTATTGATCTGGAGAGTCCATAGAATTGTCCTGCACTGGTTTCGTTCTGATTGTGCGAAAAACCTAGGACTAGTTCGCAAAAGTAGGTTTTTAAAATATTCATGAATAATTAATGAACGATTTGATTGACAGCAATGGTTCTTGAGGCAAAGTTGTTCAGCATGAGGAGATCTATCAAATGATATGCATATTGTGTGGATTTATGAAACACCATGTGATTACAGAGTCGTAAAACTCGTTAGCGCCAACTAGTGGCCGATTTCTTTCAAAATTGGTACAGACGTCCATGACCACGATTCGATCATGCACACCGAGTTTCGTTCCGATCGGCCTCCGTTAACCTTGTCTAATAGGTGCTCAAATTTCATTGGCCGATGGCGGCCATGTTTTTTGAGATACACCAATGTCCTTGACAATCATGCCCCCTTGGACCAAGACACTGCATGCCAAATTTTAAGTCAATCGGACTAACGGTTGCATAGTTATAGCTGTTTTTATGTTTTTTTCGCATTATAGCGCCACCTAGTGGCAGAGGTGCGCAATTTTTTTTATTTAACCAAAGTCTGAGCTTATACATATATGTACCAAGTTTAGTGAAGATATTCCATTCCGTTCAAGAGTTATCACTAAAAATAGCATTTGGCTAACGTTAGCATAGATGTTTTTGGCGTACTGTTTCGTGCAAATTTCGAAATTTCAACTTTTTTTTGATAATTATTGATATTCAGTGTCCAGAGAATATTTCTGCAGTGGATTGGTTCCGATCGGTTGAAAATCCTAGGACTAGTTCGCGAAAGTACGTTTGGGCTTCGGGTCAATTTTACGGAAAAACGGTGCGTCGTAGAGTTAAAAAAGGCGCAAAACAATTTTGTTCGTACTAACCCAAGGATTGCAACGATGTACAGTTTTTGAGTCTACGTCAAGCGGTTTACGAGCTATGGCCAAAAATGTCTGAAAATTTTGTTTTTTGCGCTGTAGCGCCCCCGTTTGGCCGATTGGGTCAAGACTTTGATAGGTTCTCCCCAAATTGAGCACTACAATCTGGCCAAATTTCAAGTCTCTAGGCCTTACGGTTTAGGCTGCACGATCAGTTTTACGGCAGAATAATAATAATAATTAAAGCTGCAAGCAGCATTTACCGGGGTTCAAGCATTTAAGACCTTTAAGCAGATATGCATAAAAAGATATTTTAAAGTTTGAAAGATATTTAAGTTTTATTTAGCAAGCATGTCACCACTTAAATCACAGATGAACAGCTATGATATATGCTAAACCAAACACAGAGAAAGAAAAGGCTTAAACAATAATACGCATGTTTACTCATACACACACACACCACTTATTGGTTCACTTTCATTCTGTGTCAAAACAGTATCTGTTTTGTGTTTCAAGTATATTTCCATGTTCACTACATTAATTAAACATGCTTACAAACACATTTTGTTGCAAATATGGATTTTTGAAATCAATAATGAGGTAAGAAAATGCTTATTCCAGGTTTTCCCTTTAAAAATCATCATTTTCAGGTCTCAATGTAATTGTAATGTTGTATTATTGCAAAAAAACATATGTCAGATGAACAAATGAAGAGGTAAACCTTGACAAAATGTGATTTGTAATGATATAATAAGGATTTATATAGTTTAAAAGAGATTGGAAAAACCTTGAAATCTTGAACTATATTAGTGGCCTTCTACTGCCATCTGGTGGCAAATGACAATTTCAGGACATACAAAACATATGAACATTGTCATTCAACACATTTTTAACTGTTAAAGTTAGCTATTGTCCCGATCTCCATGAAATTGCTTGTTTAGAGTCATGTCACACGTCCTTGCTTATTTTCAGAAAGATCCGAGCATTCCTTGGAGAGATATATGGCTTTCAGGGACACTTGGTGAAGGCCACATTTTGAAATGACCCTTTTATATCCACTAATGCAAAAGTTCAACTTTTTTTGATTATTATTAAACAACAGAGTCCAGAGAATTGTACTGCATTGGTTTTATTCAGATTGAGCAAAAAACCTGATTAGCATGCAAAAGTAGGTTTTTAAAATATTCTTGAATGAACGATTTGATTGACATAATAAATGATGGGTAACGAAATGTTTACTGCAAGTCTCCTTAAAGTTTCACATAATGTGGCACAATTGTCATTAATAATTCAACCGAAATTGAGTGATGCATTTTGACAAAATGTGATTGTAATCATTAATAGTGATTTTATCAAGTCTAAATATGCATTACAGAACAATATGACTACTTTAACCAGCAGGTGGCAGCAAAGGACCAGTCATTAGCCTACTTTCAGTTTAAAAATGGTCTGGTTTTGTACATTTTCCATGATTGCATTAAACATGTTTACACACACATTGTTGTAGATATTTGAAATACATGATAGGTAAGAAAATCTTAGTGCAAATCTTGTCTTTCTGACAACAGAATAATGAATGAATGAATGATAAATGGGAATTTGGTTTTTCGCTTATATCTCGGGAACAGGACATCGAAAAATTCTGAAACTCAGAGGGTAGATAGTGCTCAACAGGCCCTGTGGAACGAGACCATCGCGGGGACAGTGAGTGTTGGGGGTCGGGAGTTACGCCTGGTCTAATGCGTATCTTTTTGTGCTTATATCTCAAGAACGCTCAGGCCAAATTGCACCAAACTCGAATCAAATCTAGTCGGGGAAAGGGCCTTTCCAACGAGCCCTTCCCCAAGGTCCTAGGAGGTAGGGCTCGGGAGTTACGGCCGTTTAAATTCGGGGGTCCCGCGAACTCGCGATCCGTGGGGGGGCGTTCCCGAGGCCCGAGACGGATGTGGCCGCTCAAGGGCCCGGAGGGGACCTTGCCATCCGAGTTTGAGCTCGCGGGGACTTTCGGTTCCTGAGTTAGAAGCAAAAATGTACCGGGATGTGACGTCATTGGCGGCCGCCATTTTAAATCGCGCCCGCTGGTTTTTGGCTAATATCTCGGCGAAAATTCAATGAAAATGTCTGAAATTCATAGTGTGGACAGACGTCATCTAGACTGTTCGAATGAGCTCGGTGCTGGCTGGATTGGTTGAGATTTCGTTTATAAACATAGGAATATTGTCATTTTTCATCATTGTAACTGTTATAACTTCTATACCTGTTGCCCAATCTTCACAAAAATTGTCATGCTTATTTAGAACAATATTTGGCATATGCTCACTTATTTTCGTGAAGTTCCGAGTTTTGGTTTAGGATTTATAGGCTTTTGAGTACATTTTGCCACACCCATTTTCTAAATGACCAGTTATAGCAACCCAAAGGACAAAGTTCAACTTTTTTTTGATAATTATTGATCTAGAGAGTCCATAGAATTGTCCTACACTGGTTTCATTCCAATCGGGTGAAAAACCTAGGACTAGTTCGCAAAAGTAGGTTTCTCACATATTTGCGAATAATTAATGAACGATTTGATTGACAGAATTGGTTCTTGAGGCAAAGTTGTTCAGCATGAGGAGATCTATCAAATGATATGCATTTTATGAAACACCATGTGATTACCGAGGCGTAAAACTCGTTAGCGCCAACTTGTGGCCGATTTCTTTCAAAATTCTTACAGACCTCTAGGACCATGAGTTGAACATGCCCATTGAGTTTCGTTCCGATCGGCCTCCGTTAACCTGGTCTAATAGGTGCTTAAACTTCATTGGCCGATGGCGGCCATGTTTTTTGAGATACGCCAATGTCCTCATAGACCATCATGCCCCCTTGGACCAAGACACTGCATGCCAAATTTCAAGTCGATTGGACTAACGGTTGCTTAGTTACAGACGTGTTTATGTTTTTTTCAAGTTATAGCGCCACCTAATGCCCAATCGACGAGATTTTTTTATCGTGACCAAAGAATGAGCCCATACACATGTGTACCGAGTTTGGTGCAAATATCTCATTTCGTTCTCGAGTTATAGCCATTTTAGTAAAAGTGGCTCCGCCCTTAACGTACGTTTTGGCGCCCCTTCGTGACCGTGAATCAAAATTTCAACTTTTTTTGATAATTATTGATATTCACACTCCAGAGAACATTTCTGCACTGGTTTGGTTCCGATCGGGCAAAAAACCTAGGACTAGTTCGAAAAGTAGGTTTTGGACAAAATTCAAAATGGCGGGAAAACGGGACCTCGGAGAGCAAATCTGATCTTCTACGCTTGTCACCGCCTTGACGCAAGGATTCCAAATATGTAATTCTTTTAATCTACGACAAACGGTTTAGGAGTTATGAGCCATTTTGCGCATTTGATCGCTGTAGCGCCACCTATTGGCCGATTTGGGTCATACTTTGTCAACCTCTCCTCGATTTTTGTACTATCATCTGACAAAGTTTCAAGTCTCTAGGCCTTACGGTTTGGGCTGCACGATGCGTTTTACGGCAGAAGAAAAAGAATAATAATAATAAATATAGCTGCAAGCAGCAATTACGGGGCCAAGCACAAAAATGGCACAAGAAGCAAGCCAACATGGCTGGGAGCATCAGACCAGCAGTAGTGAGCAATTAGAAAAAAAGTTATTAGCATTTTTGTCAATTTTGTTATATCTTTTGACCACAAGCTTGCGCTGGTCCGAAACTTCTCAGGCTCCTTCAGTGCATTGTCCTGATGACCCATACCAAATTTATGAATTTTGGTCAAACCCATCAGAAGTTATAAGCAAAAATGGCATTTTTAATATCTCCACTCCAGTAGGTGGCGCTGCGCCGAAACAGAGTATGCTGCCTCAGGTCATGCTTGTGAAGACACATACCAAGTTTGGTCTGAATATGTCAAAGCACTGAAGAGATACAGCTTCAAGAGTCGTTTTTGCATCATGCCTCAAATTCGTTGCTCTGGTATAAGAAAACGGTTTGACTTATCGACTTGAAATGACGTCATATGGTGCAATCGATTCGTCTTGACCCAAGGAATCAGAGG
This sequence comes from Chanodichthys erythropterus, assembly GCF_024489055.1. Taxonomy (NCBI): domain Eukaryota; kingdom Metazoa; phylum Chordata; class Actinopteri; order Cypriniformes; family Xenocyprididae; genus Chanodichthys; species Chanodichthys erythropterus. Next base: position 58,582,184 of record NC_090232.1, on the reverse strand, counting down.
AAAAAAGAATTTTGTTTCTAGCCCTTATGGTTCAAAAGTTATTAACATAAACATAAGTGCAACTTTGGACAGCTGATGGCGCTAGAGGGATTGAGTTAGAGACTCCAAATTTGCTATGGACAAAGGTCAGACTGTCCTCTAACTGTGTGCCAAATTTCACAACTTTCCCGCAAGCGGTTCTATGGGCTGCCATAGACTTCAAGAGCGGAAGAAGAAGCGGAAGAATAATAATAAGCGTACGGAACGCCAACAATAACAATAGGTGCCTGAGCACCTTCGGTGCTTGGCCCCTAAAAATCAGCACAATAACAATAGGGTTTCAGCACTACGTGCTTGAACCCCTAATTAAAGCTGCATGCAGCATTTTATCGGGGTTCAAGCATTCAAGGCAGTTTAAGGCAGGATTTGTCTTATTTAGCAAGCATGTACCACTGAAATCATATATGCTAAAACAAACACAGAAAGAAAAGGTTTAAACAGTAATACCTTATACATACGAAGCATGCTTTACACACATACACACACACACATAAACAAAAAAATATAATTTTCAGGTCACAATGTAATTGTAATGTTGTCTTACTGCAAAGACATAAGTCACATGAACAAATGAAGTGGTAAACCTTGAAAAAAATGTGATTTGTAATGTTATTATAAGGATTTATATAGTTTAAAGCAGGGGTGTCCAATCCTGTTCCTGCAGATCTACCTTCCTACAAAGTTCAGCTTTAGCCCAGCATAACACAACACACCTGTCTGTAATTATGAAGTGCTCCTGAAGATCTTAATTAACTGATTCAGGTGTGTTTTATCAGGGTTGGAGCTAAAATGTGCAGGTAGGTAGATATCCAGGAACAGGATTGGGCACCCCTGGTTTAAAGGGATTTTAAATGACAAAACATTGAATTCTTGAAACCTTGAATTATATTAGTGGCCTTCTGCTGCCATCTGGTGGCACAAAATGACAGTGTCAGGCAATTCATTATAGAAATATATAGTTTTAAAGGTTTTTTGACAGTTATAGCGCCACCTATTGCCCAATCTCCACCATTTTTGGGGGATGTCCTTGGAGTGTATCCATACATATGTGTGCCAAATTTGGTGAAAATATCTCATTTCGTTTTGACGTTATAGACACTTATATATATGAGCGCATAAAAATTGACCCATGAAAGATTTTGATTGGATTTTTTTGCCACTTCCTATCAAAATTTTGACATTTGGGCTTTAACGTATAGTAAACCAACTTAGGTTCCGTGTTTTCTACTGTGGTTTCGTGACGATCGGACAAACGGTTTCGAAGATATTCGCAAACGTTTTTTAAGCGCTAAATCACAACGTGGCACAAACCGTTTTCCGAAACCTGGCAAGTCTGATATCGTTGAACTCGGCAAGGATTCAGGAGTCTAAAGATATATCTCCCGTCGAAATAAGTCGATCACATCCAGAGTTATATACAATTTCATCCAAAAGCATTAAAAACACAAGTTTTTTAAAGTTTTCTAACAGTTATAGCGCCACCTATGGTCCGATCTCCATAAAAATTTGTGTGCTTCTGTATAGTTATACTTCGCATGCGTTCACCAATTTTCGTGAAGTTCTGAGTTTACGTTTAGGTTTTATAGGCTTTTGGGTATATTTAGCCACGCCCACTTTCTAAATGACCCCGTTATAGCGACCAAAAGGGTAAAGTTCAACTTTTTTTTGATAATTATTGATCTGGAGAGTCCAGAGAATTGTCCTGCACTGGTTTTGTTCCGATTGTGCGAAAAACCTAGGACTAGTTCGCAAAAGTAGGTTTTTAAAATATTCATGAATAATTAATGAACGGTTTGATTGACAGCATTGGTTCTTGAGGCAAAGTTGTTCAGCATGAGGAGATCTATCAAATGATATGCATATTATGTGGATTTATGAAACACCATGTGATTACAGAGTCGTAAAACTCGTTAGCGCCAACTAGTGGCCGATTTCTTTCAAAATTGGTACAGACGTCCATGACCACGATTCGATCATGCACACCGAGTTTCGTTCCGATCGGCCTCCGTTAACCTTGTCTAATAGGTGCTCAAATTTCATTGGCCGATGGCGGCCATGTTTTTTGAGATACACCAATGTCCTTAAAGACAATCATGCCCCCTTGGACCAAGACACTACACGCCAAATTTTAAGTCAATCGGACTAACGGTTGCATAGTTATAGCTGTTTTTATGTTTTTTTCGCATTATAGCGCCACCTAGTGGCAGAGGTGCGCAATTTTTTTTATTTAACCAAAGTCTGAGCTTATACATATATGTACCAAGTTTAGTGAAGATATTCCATTCCGTTCAAGAGTTATCACTAAAAATAGCATTTGGCTAATGTTAGCATAGACGTTTTTGGCGTATTGTTTCGTGCAAAATTCGAAATTTCAACTTTTTTTTGATAATTATTGATATTCAGTGTCCAGAGAATATTTTTGCAGTGGATTGGTTCCGATCGGTTGAAAATCCTAGGACTAGTTTGCGAAAGTACGTTTGGGCTTCGGGTCAATTTTACGGAAAAACGGTGCGTCGTAGAGTTAAAAAAGGCGCAAAACAATTTTGTTCGTACTAACCCAAGGATTGCAACGATGTACAGTTTTGGAGTCTACGTCAAGCGGTTTACGAGCTATAGCCAAAAATGTCTGAAAATTTTGTTTTTTGCGCTGTAGCGCCCCCGTTTGGCCGATTGGGTCAAGACTTTGATAGGTTCTCCCCAAATTGAGCACTACAATCTGGCCAAATTTCAAGTCTCTAGGCCTTACGGTTTAGGCTGCACGATCAGTTTTACGGCAGAATAATAATAATAATAATAAATATAGCTGCAAGCAGCAATTACGGGGCCAAGCACAAAAACGGCAGAAGAAGCCAGCCAACATGGCTGGGAGCATCAGACCAACAGCAGCAGTGAGCAATTAGAAAAAAAAGTTATTAGCATTTTTGTCAATTTTGTTATAACTTTTGACCACAAGGTGGCGCTGGTCCGAAACTTCTCAGGCTCCTTCAGGGCATTGTCCTGATGACCCATACCAAATTTATGAATTTTGGTCAAACCCATCAGAAGTTATAAGCAAAAATAGCCATTATTCATATCTCCACTCCAGTAGGTGGCGCTGCGCCGAAACACTGTATGATGCCTCAGGTCATGCTTGTGATGACACGTACCAAGTTTGGTCTGAATATGATAAAGCATTGCAGAGATACAGCTTCAAGAGTCATTTTTGCATCATATCTCAAATGTTTTGCTCTGGTATACGAAAACGGTTTGACTTATCAACTTGAAATCCATAACTTTTTGTCGGCATGGTCTGAAGATGATACGGTTCAATTTTGGTGAAAATCGGAGCAACGGTCTAGGAGGAGTTCGAAAAAGTAGGTTTTTAAAGTAAAACAATATGGCGGACAGGAATTTCAGCTGACTATGGCAAATTTGATATCTTTGTTCTCAGCATGACCCAAGGAATCTACTGAGACCAGTTTCATTACAATTGGTTAATATAGACAAAAGTTATTAGCATTTTTGTAAATTTTGTTATAACTTTTGACCACAAGGTGGTGCTGGTCCGAAACTTCTCAGGCTCCTTCAGGGCATTGTCCTGATGAACCATACCAAATTTATGAATTTTGGTCAAACCCATCAGAAGTTATAAGCAAAAACAGCCATTTTTCATATCTCCACTCCAGTAGGTGGCGCTGTGCTGAAACATTGTATGATGCCTCAGGTCATGCTTGTGATGACACATACCAAGTTTGGTCTGAATATGATAAAGCATAGCAGAGATACAGCTTCAAGAGTCATTTTTGCATCATGCCTCAAATTCGTTGCTCTGGTATGCGAAAACGGTTTGACTTATCGACTTGAAATCCATAACTTTTTGTCAGCATGGTCTGAAGATGATACGGTTCGATTTTGGTGAAAATCGGAGCAACGGTCTAGGAGGAGTTCGAAAAAGTAGGTTTTTAAAGAAAAACAATACGGCGGACAGGAAGTTCAGCTGACTATGGAAAGTTTGATATCTATGTTCTCAGCATGACCCAAGGAATCTACTGAAAACAGTTTCATTACAATCGGTTAATATACTCAAAAGTTATTAGCATTTCTGTAAATTTTGTTATAACTTTTGACCACAAGGTGGCGCAGTGCTGAAACTTCTCAGGCTCCTTCAGGGTATTGTGCTGGGGACCCATACCGAGTTTCGTAACGATACGCTAATGCGTTCGTAAAATACAGCATTTTAGCACGAAATTCAAAATAGCCGACGGCCAAAATGTCCGATATGGGAAAATTGGATATCATTTGACTCGGCATGATACCCCGAATCCAACAAGACCAAATTTATGATTTTTGGACAAACCCATCAGAAGTTATAAGCAAAAATATCCATTTTTCATATCTCCGCACCAGTAGGTGGCGCTGAGCCGAAACACTGCATGGTGCCTCAGGTCATGCTTGTGAAGACATGTATCAAGTTTGGTCTGAATATGATAAAGTGTTGCAGAGATACAGCCTTACTTCTATTTTCGCAAGCGCTACGTACAATTCGTTCGTGTGTTTTTCGAAAACGGTTTGAGCAATCGACTTGAATTCCATAACTTTTTGTCACCATGGTCTGAAGATGATCTGGTTTAATTTTCATGAAAATCGGACTAACGGCCTAGGAGGAGTTCGAAAAAGTAGGTTTTTCAGAAAATTCAAAATGGCGGAAAAATTTTCATGACGGAAAATGACGTCATATGAAGCAATCGATTCGTCTTGACCCAAGGAATCATAGGAAAAAAGAATTTTGTTTCTAGCCCTTATGGTTCAAAAGTTATTAGCATAAACATAAGTGCAACTTTGGACAGCTGGTGGCGCTAGAGGGATTGAGTTAGAGACTCCAAATTTGCTATGGACAAAGGTCATTCTGTCCTCTAACTGTGTGCCAAATTTCACAACTTTCCCGCAAGCGGTTCTATGGGCTGCCATAGACTTCAAGAGCGGAAGAAGAAGAAGAATAATAAATATAGCTGCAAGCAGCAATTACGGGGCCAAGCACAAAAACGGCACAAGAAGCCAGCCAACATGGCCGTGAGCATCAGACCAACAGCAGCAGTGAGCAATTAGAAAAAAAAGTTATTAGCATTTTTGTCAAGTTTGTTATAACTTTTGAGCACGAGGTGGCGCTGGTCCGAAACTTCTCAGGCTGCTTCAGGGCATTGTCCTGATGACCCATACCAAATTAATGAATTTTGGTCAAACCCATCAGAAGTTATAAGCAAAAATAGCCATTTTTCATATCTCCACTCCAGTAGGTGGCGCTGCGCCGAAACACTGTATGATGCCTCAGGTCATGCTTGTGATGACACGTACCAAGTTTGGTCTGAATATGTCAAAGCATTGTAGAGATACAGCTTCAAGAGTAATTTTTGCATCATCTCTCAAATTCTTTGCTCCGGTATACGAAAACGGTTTGACTTATCAACTTGAAATCCATAACTTTTTGTCGGCATGGTCTGAAGATGATACGGTTCAATTTTGGTGAAAATCGGAGCAAAGGTCTAGGAGGAGTTTGAAAAAGTAGGTTTTTAAAGAAAAACAATATGGCGGACAGGAAGTTCAGCTGAATATGGCAAATTTGATATCTATGTTCTCAGCATGACCCAAGGAATCTATTGAGACCAGTTTCATTACAATCGGTAGATATTATCAAAAGTTATTAGCATTTTTGTCAATTTTGTTATAACTTTTGACCACAAGGTGGTGCTGGTCCGAAACTTCTCAGGCTCCTTCAGGGCATTGTCCTGATGAACCATACCAAATTTATGAATTTTGGTCAAACCCATCAGAAGTTATAAGCAAAAACAGCCATTTTTCATATCTCCACTCCAGTAGGTGGCGCTGTGCTGAAACATTGTATGATGCCTCAGGTCATGCTTGTGATGACACATACCAAGTTTGGTCTGAATATGATAAAGCATTGCAGAGATACAGCTTCAAGAGTCATTTTTGCATCATGCCTCAAATTCGTTGCTCTGGTATACGAAAACGGTTTGACTTATCGACTTGAAATCCATAACTTTTTGTCAGCATGGTCTGAAGATGATACGGTTCGATTTTGGTGAAAATCGGAGCAACGGTCTAGGAGGAGTTTGAAAAAGTAGGTTTTTAAAGAAAAACAATATGGCGGACAGGAAGTTCAGCTGACTATGGAAAGTTTGATATCTATGTTCTCAGCATGACCCAAGGAATCTACTGAAAACAGTTTCATTACAATCGGTTAATATAGTCAAAAGTTATTAGCATTTTTGTAAATTTTGTTATAACTTTTGACCACAAGGTGGCGCTGGTCCTAAACTTGGTATGCTCCTTCAGGGCATTGTGCTGATGACCCATACCGAGTTTCATAACGATACGCTAATGCGTTCATAAAATACAGCATTTTAGCACCAAATTTAAAATGGCCGACGGCCAAAATGTCCAATATGGGAAAATTGGATATCATTCGACTCGGCATGATTCCCCGAATCCAACGAGACCAAATTCATGATTTTTGGCCAAACCCATCAGAAGTTATAAGTAAAAATAGCCATTTTTCATATCTCCGCACCACTAGGTGGCGCTGCGCCGAAACGCTGCATGTTGCCTCAGGTCATGCTTGTGATGACAGTTACCAAGTTTGGTCTGAATACGATAAAGCGTTGCGGAGATACAGCCTTATGTCTATTTTCGCAAGCACTACGTACAATTCGTTTGCGTGTTTTTCGAAAACGGTTTGAGAAATCAACTTGAATTCCATAACATTTTGTCGGCATGGTCTGAAGATGATCTGGTTCAATTTTCGTGAAAATTGGAGTAACGGCCTAGGAGGAGTTCGAAAAAGTACGTTTTTCAGAAAATTCAAAATGGCGGAAAAATTTTCATGACGGAAAATGACGTCATATGGTGCAATCGATTCGTCTTGACCCAAGGAATCAGAGGAAAAAAGAATTTTGTTTCTAGCCCTTATGGTTCAAAAGTTATTAACATAAACATAAGTGCAACTTTGGACAGCTGATGGCGCTAGAGGGATTGAGTTAGAGACTCCAAATTTGCTATGGACAAAGGTCAGACTGTCCTCTAACTGTGTGCCAAATTTCACAACTTTCCCGCAAGCGGTTCTATGGGCTGCCATAGACTTCAAGAGCGGAAGAAGAAGCGGAAGAATAATAATAAGCGTACGGAACGCCAACAATAACAATAGGTGCCTAAGCACCTTCGGTGCTTGGCCCCTAATAATTAAAGCTGCAAGCAGCATTTACCGGGGTTCAAGCATTTAAGACCTTTAAGCAGATATGCATAAAAAGATACTTTAAAGTTTAAAAGATATTTAAGTTTTATTTACCAAGCATGTAAACACCTAAATCATAGAAGGAATTGACCATTTTCAGCCAAAACAGGCAATTTACCATTGAAAATATATGGATTTTAAAGCTTTTACAGTTATAGCGCCACCTATTGGTCGATCTCCATAAAAATTGACATGCTTCTTTAGAGGCATATGCTGCGTGTGCTCACTTAATTTCGTGAAGTTCTGAGTTTTAATTTAGGAATTATAAGCTCTTGAGTACATTTTGCCACACAAAATGTTTTGTTGTAGATATTTGAAATTACATGATAGGTAAGAAAATCTTAGTGCAAGTCTTGTCTTTTTCACACCAAAATAATGAATGAATGAATGATGAATAGGAATTTGGTTTATCGCTTATATCTCAGGAACAGGACATCGAAAAATTCTGAAACTCAGAGGGTAGATAGAGCTCAACGGGCCCTGTGGAACAATCCTGTTCCTGCAGATCTACCTTCCTACAGAGTTCAGCTTTAGCCCAGCTCAACACAACACACCTGTCTGTAATTATGAAGTGCTCCTGAAGATCTTAATTAACTGATTCAGGTGTGTTTTATCAGGGTTGGAGCTAAAATGTGCAGGTAGGTAGATATCCAGGAACAGGATTGGGCACCCCTGGTTTAAAGGGATTTTAAATGACAAAACATTGAATTCTTGAAACCTTGAATTATATTAGTGGCCTTCTGCTGCCATCTGGTGGCACAAAATGACAGTGTCAGGCAATTCATTATAGAAATATATAGTTTTAAAGGTTTTTTGACAGTTATAGCGCCACCTATTGCCCGATCTCCACCATTTTTGGGGGATGTCCTCGGAGTGTATCCATACATATGTGTGCCAAATTTGGTGAAAAAATCTCATTTCGTTTTGACGTTATAGACACTTATATATATATGAGCGCATAAAAATTGACCCATGAAAGACTTTGATTGGATTTTTTTGCCACTTCCTATCAAAATTTTGACATTTGGGCTTTAACATATAGTAAACCAACTTAGGTTTCGTGTTTTCTACGGTGGTTTCGTGACGATCGGACAAACGGTTTCGAAAATATTCGCAAATAAAGTGCAAATAAATATTCGCAAACTGCGTGTGCTCACTTAATTTCGTGAAGTTCTGAGTTTTAATTTAGGAATTATAAGCTCTTGAGTACATTTTGCCACGCAAAATGTTTTGTTGTAGATATTTGAAATTACATGATAGGTAAGAAAATCTTAGTGCAAGTCTTGTCTTTTACACACCTAAATAATGAATGAATGAATGATGAATAGGAATTTGGTTTATCGCTTATATCTCAGGAACAGGACATCGAAAAATTCTGAAACTCAGAGGGTAGATAGAGCTCAACGGGCCCTGTGGAACGAGACCATCGCCAAGACAGTGAGTGTTGGGGGTCGGGAGTTACGCCTGGTCTAATGCGTATCTTTTTGTGCTTATATCTCAAGAACGCCTAGACCAAATCGCACCAAACTTGAATCGAATCTAGTTGGGGAAAGGGCCTTTCCAACGAGCCCTTCCCCAAGGTCCTAGGAGGTAGGGCTCGGGAGTTACGGCCGTTTAAATTCGGGGGTCCCGCGAACTAGCGATCCGCGGGGGGGCGTCCCCGAGGCCCGCGACGGATGTGGCCGCTCAAGGGCCGGGAGGGGACCTTGCCATCCGAGTTTGAGCTCGCGGGGACTTTCGGTTCCTGAGTTAGAAGCAAAAATGTACCGGGATGTGACGTCATTGGCGGCCGCCATTTTAAATCGCGCCCGCTGGTTTTTGGCTAATATCTCGGCGAAAATTCAATGAAAATGCCTGAAATTCATAGTGTGGACAGACGTCATCTAGACTGTTCGAATGAGCTCAGTGCTGGCTGGATTGGTTGAGATTTCGTTTATAAACATAGGAATATTGTCATTTTTCATCATTATAACTGTTATAACTTCTATACCTGTTGCCCAATCTTCACAAAATTTGTCATGCTTATTTAGAACAATATTTGGCATATGCTCACTTATTTTCGTGAAGTTCCGAGTTTTCGTTTAGGATTTATAGGCTTTTGAGTACATTTTGCCACACCCATTTTCTAAATGACCAGTTATAGCAACCCAAAGGACAAAGTTCAACTTTTTTTTGATAATTATTGATCTAGAGAGTCCATAGAATTGTCCTACACTGGTTTCATTCCAATCGGGTGAAAAACCTAGGACTAGTTCGCAAAAGTAGGTTTTTCACATATTTGCGAATAATTAATGAACGATTTGATTGACAGAATTGGTTCTTGAGGCAAAGTTGTTCAGCATGAGGAGATCTATCAAATGATATGCATTTTATGAAACACCATGTGATTACCGAGGCGTAAAACTCGTTAGCGCCAACTTGTGGCCGATTTCTTTCAAAATTCTTACAGACCTCTAGGACCATGAGTTGAACATGCCCATTGAGTTTCGTTCCGATCGGCCTCCGTTAACCTGGTCTAATAGGTGCTTAAACTTCATTGGCCGATGGCGGCCATGTTTTTTGAGATACGCCAATGTCCTCATAGACCATCATGCCCCCTTGGACCAAGACACTGCATGCCAAATTTCAAGTCGATTGGACTAACGGTTGCTTAGTTACAGACGTGTTTATGTTTTTTTCAAGTTATAGCGCCACCTAATGCCCAATCGACGAGATTTTTTTATCGTGACCAAAGAATGAGCCCATACACATGTGTACCGAGTTTGGTGCAAATATCTCATTTCGTTCTCGAGTTATAGCCATTTTAGTAAAAGTGGCTCCGCCCTTAACGTACGTTTTGGCGCCCCTTCGTGACCGTGAATCAAAATTTCAACTTTTTTTGATAATTATTGATATTCACACTCCAGAGAACATTTCTGCACTGGTTTGGTTCCGATCGGGCAAAAAACCTAGGACTAGTTCGAAAAGTAGGTTTTGGACAAAATTCAAAATGGCGGGAAAACGGGACCTCGGAGAGCAAATCTGATCTTCTACGCTTGTCACCGCCTTGACGCAAGGATTCCAAATATGTAATTCTTTTAATCTACGACAAACGGTTTAGGAGTTATGAGCCATTTTGCGCATTTGATCGCTGTAGCGCCACCTATTGGCCGATTTGGGTCATACTTTGTCAACCTCTCCTCGATTTTTGTACTATCATCTGACAAAGTTTCAAGTCTCTAGGCCTTACGGTTTGGGCTGCACGATGCGTTTTACGGCAGAAGAAAAAGAATAATAATAATTAAAGCTGCAAGCAGCATTTACCGGGGTTCAAGCATTTAAGACCTTTAAGCAGATATGCATAAAAAGATATTTTAAAGTTTGAAAGATATTTAAGTTTTATTTAGCAAGCATGTCACCACTTAAATCACAGATGAACAGCTATGATATATGCTAAACCAAACACAGAGAAAGAAAAGGCTTAAACAATAATACGCATGTTTACTCATACACACACACACCACTTATTGGTTCACTTTCATTCTGTGTCAAAACAGTATCTGTTTTGTGTTTCAAGTATATTTCCATGTTCACTACATTAATTAAACATGCTTACAAACACATTTTGTTGCAAATATGGATTTTTGAAATCAATAATGAGGTAAGAAAATGCTTATTCCAGGTTTTCCCTTTAAAAATCATCATTTTCAGGTCTCAATGTAATTGTAATGTTGTATTATTGCAAAAAAACATATGTCAGATGAACAAATGAAGAGGTAAACCTTGACAAAATGTGATTTGTAATGATATTATAAGGATTTATATAGTTTAAAAGAGATATAACATGACAAAACCTTGGAAAAACCTTGAAATCTTGAACTATATTAGTGGCCTTCTACTGCCATCTGGTGGCAAATGACAATTTCAGGACATACAAAACATATGAACATTGTCATTCAACACATTTTTAACTGTTAAAGTTAGCTATTGTCCCGATCTCCATGAAATTGCTTGTTTAGAGTCATGTCACACGTCCTTGCTTATTTTCAGAAAGATCCGAGCATTCCTTGGAGAGATATATGGCTTTCAGGGACACTTGGTGAAGGCCACATTTTGAAATGACCCTTTTATATCCACTAATGCAAAAGTTCAACTTTTTTTGATTATTATTAAACAACAGAGTCCAGAGAATTGTACTGCATTGGTTTTATTCAGATTGAGCAAAAAACCTGATTAGCATGCAAAAGTAGGTTTTTAAAATATTCTTGAATGAACGATTTGATTGACATAATAAATGATGGGTAACGAAATGTTTACTGCAAGTCTCCTTAAAGTTTCACATAATGTGGCACAATTGTCATTAATAATTCAACCGAAATTGAGTGATGCATTTTGACAAAATGTGATTGTAATCATTAATAGTGATTTTATCAAGTCTAAATATGCATTACAGAACAATATGACTACTTTAACCAGCAGGTGGCAGCAAAGGACCAGTCATTAGCCTACTTTCAGTTTAAAAATGGTCTGGTTTTGTACATTTTCCATGATTGCATTAAACATGTTTACACACACATTGTTGTAGATATTTGAAATACATGATAGGTAAGAAAATCTTAGTGCAAATCTTGTCTTTCTGACAACAGAATAATGAATGAATGAATGATAAATGGGAATTTGGTTTTTCGCTTATATCTCGGGAACAGGACATCGACAAATTCTGAAACTCAGAGGGTAGATAGTGCTCAACAGGCCCTGTGGAACGAGACCATCGCGGGGACAGTGAGTGTTGGGGGTCGGGAGTTACGCCTGGTCTAATGCGTATCTTTTTGTGCTTATATCTCAAGAACGCTCAGGCTAAATTGCACCAAACTCGAATCAAATCTAGTCGGGGAAAGGGCCTTTCCAACGAGCCCTTCCCCAAGGTCCTAGGAGGTAGGGCTCGGGAGTTACGGCCGTTTAAATTCGGGGGTCCCGCGAACTCGCGATCCGTGGGGGGGCGTTCCCGAGGCCCGAGACGGATGTGGCCGCTCAAGGGCCCGGAGGGGACCTTGCCATCCGAGTTTGAGCTCGCGGGGACTTTCGGTTCCTGAGTTAGAAGCAAAAATGTACCGGGATGTGACGTCATGGGCGGCCGCCATTTTAAATCGCGCCCGCTGGTTTTTGGCTAATATCTCGGCGAAAATTCAATGAAAATGTCTGAAATTCATAGTGTGGACAGACGTCATCTAGACGGTTCGAATGAGCCCGGTGCTGGCTGGATTGGTTGAGATTTCGTTTATAAACATAGGAATATTGTCATTTTTCATCATTATAACTGTTATAACTTCTATACCTGTTGCCCAATCTTCACAAAATTTGTCATGCTTATTTAGAACAATATTTGGCATATGCTCACTTATTTTCGTGAAGTTCCGAGTTTTCGTTTAGGATTTATAGGCTTTTGAGTACATTTTGCCACACCCATTTTCTAAATGACCCAGTTATAGCAACCCAAAGGACAAAGTTCAACTTTTTTTGATAATTATTGATCTAGAGAGTCCATAGAATTGTCCTACACTGGTTTCATTCCAATCGGGTGAAAAACCTAGGACTAGTTCGCAAAAGTAGGTTTTTCACATATTTGCGAATAATTAATGAACGATTTGATTGACAGAATTGGTTCTTGAGGCAAAGTTGTTCAGCATGAGGAGATCTATCAAATGATATGCATTTTATGAAACACCATGTGATTACCGAGGCGTAAAACTCGTTAGCGCCAACTTGTGGCCGATTTCTTTCAAAATTCTTACAGACCTCTAGGACCATGAGTTGAACATGCCCATTGAGTTTCGTTCCGATCGGCCTCCGTTAACCTGGTCTAATAGGTGCTCAAACTTCATTGGCCGATGGCGGCCATGTTTTTTGAGATACGCCAATGTCCTCATAGACCATCATGCCCCCTTGGACCAAGACACTGCATGCCAAATTTCAAGTCGATTGGACTAACGGTTGCTTAGTTACAGACGTGTTTATGTTTTTTTCAAGTTATAGCGCCACCTAATGCCCAATCGACGAGATTTTTTTATCGTGACCAAAGAATGAGCCCATACACATGTGTACTGAGATTGGTGCAAATATCTCATTTCGTTCTCGAGTTATAGCCATTTTAGTAAAAGTGGCTCCGCCCTTAACGTACGTTTTGGCGCCCCTTCGTGACCGTGAATCAAAATTTCAACTTTTTTTTGATAATTATTGATATTCACACTCCAGAGAACATTTCTGCACTGGTTTGGTTCCGATCGGGCAAAAAACCTAGGACTAGTTCGAAAAGTAGGTTTTGGACAAAATTCAAAATGGCGGGAAAACGGGACCTCGGAGAGCAAATCTGATCTTCTACGCTTGTCACCGCCTTGACGCAAGGATTCCAAATATGTAATTCTTTTAATCTACGACAAACGGTTTAGGAGTTATGAGCCATTTTGCGCATTTGATCGCTGTAGCGCCACCTATTGGCCGATTTGGGTCATACTTTGTCAACCTCTCCTCGATTTTTGTACTATCATCTGACAAAGTTTCAAGTCTCTAGGCCTTACGGTTTGGGCTGCACGATGCGTTTTACGGCAGAAGAAAAAGAATAATAATAATAAAAATCAGCACAATAACAATAGGGTTTCAGCACTACGTGCTTGAACCCCTAATAATTAAAGCTGCATGCAGCATTTTATCGGGGTTCAAGCATTCAAGGCAGTTTAAGGCAGGATTTGTCTTATTTAGCAAGCATGTACCACTGAAATCATATATGCTAAAACAAACACAGAAAGAAAAGGTTTAAACAGTAATACCTTATACATACGAAGCATGCTTTACACACATACACACACACACATAAACAAAAAAATATAATTTTCAGGTCACAATGTAATTGTAATGTTGTCTTACTGCAAAGACATAAGTCACATGAACAAATGAAGTGGTAAACCTTGAAAAAAATGTGATTTGTAATGTTATTATAAGGATTTATATAGTTTAAAGCAGGGGTGTCCAATCCTGTTCCTGCAGATCTACCTTCCTACAAAGTTCAGCTTTAGCCCAGCTCAACACAACACACCTGTCTGTAATTATGAAGTGCTCCTGAAGATCTTAATTAACTGATTCAGGTGTGTTTTATCAGGGTTGGAGTTAAAATGTGCAGGTAGGTAGATATCCAGGAACAGGATTGGGCAACCCTGGTTTAAAGGTATTTTAAATGACAAAACATTGAATTCTTGAAACCTTGAATTATATTAGTGACCTTCTGCTGCCATCTGGTGGCACAAAATGACAGTGTCAGGCAATTCATTATAGAAATATATAGTTTTAAAGGTTTTTTGACAGTTATAGCGCCACCTATTGCCCGATCTCCACCATTTTTGGGGGATGTCCTCGGAGTGTATCCATACATATGTGTGCCAAATTTGGTGAAAATATCTCATTTCGTTTTGACGTTATAGACACTTATATATATGAGCGCATAAAAACTGACCCATGAAAGACTTTGATTAGATTTTTTTGCCACTTCCTATCAAAATTTTGACATTTGGGCTTTAACATATAGTAAACCAACTTAGGTTCCGTGTTTTCTACTGTGGTTTCGTGACGATCGGACAAACGGTTTCGAAGATATTCGCAAACGTTTTTTAAGCGCTAAATCACAACGTGGCACAAACCATTTTCCGAAACCTGGCAAGTCTGATATCGTTGAACTCGGCAAGGATTCAGGAGTCCAAAGATATATATCTTGTCAAAATAAGTCGATCACATCCAGAGTTATATACAATTTCATCCAAAAGCATTAAAAACACAAGTTTTTTAAAGTTTTCTAACAGTTATAGCGCCACCTATGGTCCGATCTCCATAAAAATTTGTGTGCTTCTGTATAGTTATACTTCGCATGCGTTCACCAATTTTCGTGAAGTTCTGAGTTTACGTTTAGGTTTTATAGGCTTTTGGGTATATTTAGCCACGCCCACTTTCTAAATGACCCCGTTATAGCGACCCAAAGGGTAAAGTTCAACTTTTTTTGATAATTATTGATCTGGAGAGTCCAGAGAATTGTCCTGCACTGGTTTTGTTCCGATTGTGCGAAAAACCTAGGACTAGTTCGCAAAAGTAGGTTTTTAAAATATTCATGAATAATTAATGAACGGTTTGATTGACAGCATTGGTTCTTGAGGCAAAGTTGTTCAGCATGAGGAGATCTATCAAATGATATGCATATTATGTGGATTTATGAAACACCATGTGATTACAGAGTCGTAAAACTCGTTAGCGCCAACTAGTGGCCGATTTCTTTCAAAATTGGTACAGACGTCCATGACCACGATTCGATCATGCACACCGAGTTTCGTTCCGATCGGCCTCCGTTAACCTTGTCTAATAGGTGCTCAAATTTCATTGGCCGATGGCGGCCATGTTTTTTGAGATACACCAATGTCCTTAAAGACAATCATGCCCCCTTGGACCAAGACACTACACGCCAAATTTTAAGTCAATCGGACTAACGGTTGCATAGTTATAGCTGTTTTTATGTTTTTTTCGCATTATAGCGCCACCTAGTGGCAGAGGTGCGCAATTTTTTTTATTTAACCAAAGTCTGAGCTTATACATATATGTACCAAGTTTAGTGAAGATATTCCATTCCGTTCAAGAGTTATCACTAAAAATAGCATTTGGCTAATGTTAGCATAGATGTTTTTGGCGTATTGTTTCGTGCAAAATTCGAAATTTCAACTTTTTTTTGATAATTATTGATATTCAGTGTCCAGAGAATATTTTTGCAGTGGATTGGTTCCGATCAGTTGAAAATCCTAGGACTAGTTCGCGAAAGTACGTTTGGGCTTCGGGTCAATTTTACGGAAAAACGGTGCGTCGTAGAGTTAAAAAAGGCGCAAAACAATTTTGTTCGTACTAACCCAAGGATTGCAACGATGTACAGTTTTGGAGTCTACGTCAAGCGGTTTACGAGCTATAGCCAAAAATGTCTGAAAATTTTGTTTTTTGCGCTGTAGCGCCCCCGTTTGGCCGATTGGGTCAAGACTTTGATAGGTTCTCCCCAAATTGAGCACTACAATCTGGCCAAATTTCAAGTCTCTAGGCCTTACGGTTTAGGCTGCACGATCAGTTTTACGGCAGAATAATAATAATAATAATAATTAAAGCTGCAAGCAGCATTTACCGGGGTTCAAGCATTTAAGACCTTTAAGCAGATATGCATAAAAAGATACTTTAAAGTTTAAAAGATATTTAAGTTTTATTTACCAAGCATGTAAACACCTAAATCATAGAAGGAATTGGCCATTTTCAGCCAAAACAGGCAATTTACCATTGAAAATATATGGATTTTAAAGCTTTTACAGTTATAGCGCCACCTATTGGTCGATCTCCATAAAAATTGGCATGCTTCTTTAGAGGCATATGCTGCGTGTGCTCACTTAATTTCGTGAAGTTCTGGGTTTTAATTTAGGAATTATAAGCTCTTGAGTACATTTTGCCACACAAAATGTTTTGTTGTAGATATTTGAAATTACATGATAGGTAAGAAAATCTTAGTGCAAGTCTTGTCTTTTTCACACCAAAATAATGAATGAATGAATGATGAATAGGAATTTGGTTTATCGCTTATATCTCAGGAACAGGACATCGAAAAATTCTGAAACTCAGAGGGTAGATAGAGCTCAACGGGCCCTGTGGAACAATCCTATTCCTGCAGATCTACCTTCCTACAGAGTTCAGCTTTAGCCCAGCTCAACACAACACACCTGTCTGTAATTATGAAGTGCTCCTGAAGATCTTAATTAACTGATTCAGGTGTGTTTTATCAGGGTTGGAGCTAAAATGTGCAGGTAGGTAGATATCCAGGAACAGGATTGGGCACCCCTGGTTTAAAGGGATTTTAAATGACAAAACATTGAATTCTTGAAACCTTGAATTATATTAGTGGCCTTCTGCTGCCATCTGGTGGCACAAAATGACAGTGTCAGGCAATTCATTATAGAAATATATAGTTTTAAAGGTTTTTTGACAGTTATAGCGCCACCTATTGCCCGATCTCCACCATTTTTGGGGGATGTCCTCAGAGTGTATCCATACATATGTGTGCCAAATTTGGTGAAAAAATCTCATTTCGTTTTGACGTTATAGACACTTATATATATGAGCGCATAAAAATTGACCCATGAAAGACTTTGATTGGATTTTTTTGCCACTTCCTATCAAAATTTTGACATTTGGGCTTTAACATATAGTAAACCAACTTAGGTTTCGTGTTTTCTACGGTGGTTTCGTGACGATCGGACAAACGGTTTCGAAAATATTCGCAAATAAAGTGCAAATAAAGTGCAAATAAATATTCGCAAACTGTGTGTGCTCACTTAATTTCGTGAAGTTCTGAGTTTTAATTTAGGAATTATAAGCTCTTGAGTACATTTTGCCACGCAAAATATTTTGTTGTAGATATTTGAAATTACATGATAGGTAAGAAAATCTTAGTGCAAGTCTTGTCTTTTTCACACCAAAATAATGAATGAATGAATGATGAATAGGAATTTGGTTTATCGCTTATATCTCAGGAACAGGACATCGAAAAATTCTGAAACTCAGAGGGTAGATAGAGCTCAACGGGCCCTGTGGAACAATCCTGTTCCTGCAGATCTACCTTCCTACAGAGTTCAGCTTTAGCCCAGCTCAACACAACACACCTGTCTGTAATTATGAAGTGCTCCTGAAGATCTTAATTAACTGATTCAGGTGTGTTTTATCAGGGTTGGAGCTAAAATGTGCAGGTAGGTAGATATCCAGGAACAGGATTGGGCACCCCTGGTTTAAAGGGATTTTAAATGACAAAACATTGAATTCTTGAAACCTTGAATTATATTAGTGGCCTTCTGCTGCCATCTGGTGGCACAAAATGACAGTGTCAGGCAATTCATTATAGAAATATATAGTTTTAAAGGTTTTTTGACAGTTATAGCGCCACCTATTGCCCGATCTCCACCATTTTTGGGGGATGTCCTCAGAGTGTATCCATACATATGTGTGCCAAATTTGGTGAAAAAATCTCATTTCGTTTTGACGTTATAGACACTTATATATATGAGCGCATAAAAATTGACCCATGAAAGACTTTGATTGGATTTTTTTGCCACTTCCTATCAAAATTTTGACATTTGGGCTTTAACATATAGTAAACCAACTTAGGTTTCGTGTTTTCTACGGTGGTTTCGTGACGATCGGACAAACGGTTTCGAAAATATTCGCAAATAAAGTGCAAATAAAGTGCAAATAAATATTCGCAAACTGTGTGTGCTCACTTAATTTCGTGAAGTTCTGAGTTTTAATTTAGGAATTATAAGCTCTTGAGTACATTTTGCCACGCAAAATATTTTGTTGTAGATATTTGAAATTACATGATAGGTAAGAAAATCTTAGTGCAAGTCTTGTCTTTTTCACACCAAAATAATGAATGAATGAATGATGAATAGGAATTTGGTTTATCGCTTATATCTCAGGAACAGGACATCGAAAAATTCTGAAACTCAGAGGGTAGATAGAGCTCAACGGGCCCTGTGGAACGAGACCATCGCCGGGACAGTGAGTGTTGGGGGTCGGGAGTTACGCCTGGTCTAATGCGTATCTTTTTGTGCTTATATCTCAAGAACGCCTAGACCAAATCGCACCAAACTTGAATCGAATCTAGTGGGGGAAAGGGCCTTTCCAACGAGCCCTTCCCTAAGGTCCTAGGAGGTAGGGCTCGGGAGTTACGGCCGTTTAAATTCGGGGGTGCCGCGAACTAGCGATCCGCGGGGGGGGCGTCCCCGAGGCCCGCGACGGATGTGGCCGCTCAAGGGCTGGGAGGGGACCTTGCCATCCGAGTTTGAGCTCGCGGGGACTTTCGGTTCCTGAGTTAGAAGCAAAAATGTACCGGGATGTGACGTCATTGGCGGCCGCCATTTTAAATCGCGCCCGCTGGTTTTTGGCTAATATCTCGGCGAAAATTCAATGAAAATGCCTGAAATTCATAGTGTGGACAGACGTCATCTAGACTGTTCGAATGAGCTCAGTGCTGGCTGGATTGGTTGAGATTTCGTTTATAAACATAGGAATATTGTCATTTTTCATCATTATAACTGTTATAACTTCTATACCTGTTGCCCAATCTTCACAAAATTTGTCATGCTTATTTAGAATAATATTTGGCATATGCTCACTTATTTTCGTGAAGTTCCGAGTTTTCGTTTAGGATTTATAGGCTTTTGAGTACATTTTGCCACACCCATTTTCTAAATGACCAGTTATAGCAACCCAAAGGACAAAGTTCAACTTTTTTTTGATAATTATTGATCTAGAGAGTCCATAGAATTGTCCTACACTGGTTTCATTCCAATCGGGTGAAAAACCTAGGACTAGTTCGCAAAAGTAGGTTTTTCACATATTTGCGAATAATTTATGAACGATTTGATTGACAGAATTGGTTCTTGAGGCAAAGTTGTTCAGCATGAGGAGATCTATCAAATGATATGCATTTTATGAAACACCATGTGATTACCGAGGCGTAAAACTCGTTAGCGCCAACTTGTGGCCGATTTCTTTCAAAATTCTTACAGACCTCTAGGACCATGAGTTGAACATGCCCATTGAGTTTCGTTCCGATCGGCCTCCGTTAACCTGGTCTAATAGGTGCTCAAACTTCATTGGCCGATGGCGGCCATGTTTTTTGAGATACGCCAATGTCCTCATAGAACATCATGCCCCCTTGGACCAAGACACTGCATGCCAAATTTCAAGTCGATTGGACTAACGGTTGCTTAGTTACAGACGTGTTTATGTTTTTTTCAAGTTATAGCGCCACCTAATGCCCAATCGACGAGATTTTTTTATCGTGACCAAAGAATCAGCCCATACACATGTGTACCGAGTTTGGTGCAAATATCTCATTTCGTTCTCGAGTTATAGCCATTTTAGTAAAAGTGGCTCCGCCCTTAACGTACGTTTTGGCGCCCCTTCGTGACCGTGAATCAAAATTTCAACTTTTTTTTGATAATTATTGATATTCACACTCCAGAGAACATTTCTGCACTGGTTTGGTTCCGATCGGGCAAAAAACCTAGGACTAGTTCGAAAAGTAGGTTTTGGACAAAATTCAAAATGGCGGGAAAACGGGACCTCGGAGAGCGAATCTGATCTTCTACGCTTGTCACCGCCTTGACGCAAGGATTCCAAATATGTAATTCTTTTAATCTACGACAAACGGTTTAGGAGTTATGAGCCATTTTGCGCATTTGATCGCTGTAGCGCCACCTATTGGCCGATTTGGGTCATACTTTGTCAACCTCTCCTCGATTTTTGTACTATCATCTGACAAAGTTTCAAGTCTCTAGGCCTTACGGTTTGGGCTGCACGATGCGTTTTACGGCAGAAGAAAAAGAATAATAATAATAAAAATCAGCACAATAACAATAGGGTTTCAGCACTACGTGCTTGAACCCCTAATAATAATAATAATAATAATAATAATAATAATAATAAAAATCCTAACAATTACAATAGGGTTTCAGCACTTCGTGCTTGAACCCCTAATAATAATAAAAATCCTAACAATTACAATAGGGTTTCAGCACTTCGTGCTTGAACCCCTAATAATAATAAAAATCAGCACAATAACAATAGGGTTTCAGCACTACGTGCTTGAACCCCTAATTAAAGCTGCAAGCAGCATTTACCGGGGTTCAAGCATTTAAGACCTTTAAGCACATACAAAGGTATTAAATTTTATTTAGCAAGCATGTAAACATTTAGATCATAAACAGAAAGACAATTTACAGTGAATTCAGGCAATTTAGCAAGGAAAAACATGGTTTATAAAGGTTTTTTGACAGTTACAGCGCCATCTATTGCCCGATTCCCCCCATTTTTGCAGGGTGTCCTCAGAATCTGTCCATACTTATGTGTGCCAAATTTGGTGAAAATATCTCATTTCGTTTTGAAGTTATAGACATTTATATATAAAAGAGCATAAAAAATGACCCATGAAAGACTTTGATTGGATTTTTTTGCCACTTCCTATCAAAATTTTGACATTTGGGCTTTAATATTTAGTAAACCAACTTATGTTCCGTGTTTCCTACGCTGGTTTCGTCTCGATCGGACTAACGGTTTCAAAGATACTCGCAAAAGTTTTTTAAGCGCTAAATCACAACGTAGCACAAACCATAAGCCGAAACCTACCATATTTGGTATCATTAGACTCGGCAAGGATTCAGGAGTCTAAAGAAGTGACTCCTGTGAAAATAAGTCAGACACATCCAAAGTTATATATATTTTCATCTAAAACCATTAAAACCATATGTTTTTTAAAGTTTTTTCACAATTATAGCGCCACCTATTGTCCGATTTACACGAAAATTGGCATGCTTCTTTAGAGTCATAGGTTGCATGTGCTCTCCTATTTTGGTGAAGATCTGACTTTTTGTTTAGGTTTTATAGGCTTTTGGGTATATTTAGCCACACCCATTTTCTAAATTACCCAGTTATAGCGAACCAAAGGGCAAAGTTCAACTTTTTTTTGATAATTATTGATCTAGAGAGTCCATAGAATTGTCCTACACTAGTTTCGTTCCGATCGGGCAAAAAACCTAGGACTAGTTCGCAAAAGTAGGTTTTTCACATATTTGCAAATAATTAATGAACGATTTGATTGACAGCATTGGTTCTTGAGGCAAAGTTGTTCAGCATGAGGAGATCTATCAAATGATATGGATATTGTGTGGTTTTATGAAACACCACATGATTGCTGAGGCATAAAACTCGTTAGCGCCAACTTGTGGCCGATTTCTTTCAAAATTCTTACAGACCTTTAGGACCATGAGTCGAACATGCCCATCGAGTTTCGTTCCGATCGACCTCCGTTAACCTTGTCTAATAGGTGCTCAAACTTCATTGGCCGATGGCGGCCATGTTTTTTGAGATACGCTAATGTCCTCATAGAATATCATGCCCCCTTGGACCAAGACACTGCATGCCAAATTTCAAGTCAATTGGACTAACGGTTGCATAGTTACAGCTGTTTTTATGTTTTTTTCAAGTTATAGCGCCACCTAGTGTCCAATCGACGCAGTTTTTTTATCGTGACCAAAGATTAAGCACCTAAACATGTGTACCAAGTTTGGTGCAAATATCTCATTACGTTCTTGAGTTATAGCCATTTTAGTAAAAGTGGCTCCGTCCTTAGCGTACGTTTTGGGGTCCCTTAGCGACCGTTAATCAAAATTTCAACTTTTTTTTGATAACTTTTGATATTCAGAGTCCAGAGAACATTTCTGCACTGGTTTGGTTCCGATCGGGCGAAAAACCTAGGACTAGTTCGCAAAAGTAGGTTTTGGACAAAATTCAAAATGGCGGGAAAACGGGACCTCGCAGAGCGAATCTGATCTTCTACGCTTTTAACCGCCTTGACCCAAGGATTCCAAATATGTAAATTTTTTAATCTACGACAAACGGTTTAGGAGTTATGAGCCATTTTGCGCATTTGATTGCTGTAGCGCCACCTATTGGCCGATTTGGGTCATACTTTGTCAACCTCTCCTCGATTTTTGTACTATCATTTGACAAAGTTTCAAGTCTCTAGCATTTACTGTTTAGGCTGCACGATGCGTTTTACGGCAGAAGAAAAATAATAATAATAATTAAAGCTGCAAGCAGCATTTACCGGGGTTCAAGCATTTAAGGCCTTTAAGCACATAATAAGTTATTATATTTTATTTAACAAGCATGTAAACATTTAGATCATAGACGGAAAAGACCATTTACAGCCAATACAGAGAATTCAGTATGGAAAAACATGTTTTTTAAAGGTTTTTTTGACAGTTATAGCGCCATCTGTTGCCCGATCTCCACCACTTTTTTTGGGTGTCCTCAGAGTGTGCCCATACATATGTGTGCCAAATTTGGTGAAAATATCTCATTCCGTTTTGAAGTTATAGACACTTACATATAAGAGAGCATAAAAAATGACCCATGAAAGACATTTATTGGATTTTTTTGCCACTTCCCATCAAAATTTTGACATTTGAGCTTTAACATATAGTAAACCAACTTAGGTTTCGTGTTTCCTACGCTGGTTTCGTCTCGATCGGACTAACGGTTTCGAAGATATTCGCAAAAGTTTATTAAGCGCTAAATCGCAACGTAGCACAAACCATAGGGTGAAACCTACCATATTTGGTATCATTAGACTCGGCAACGATTCAGGAGTCTAAAGAAGTGGCTCCCGTGAAAATGAGTCAGACGCATCCAAAGTTATATATATTTTCATCTAAAACCATTAAAACCATATGTTTTTTAAAGTTTTTTCACAATTATAGCGCCACCTATTGTCCGATTTACACGAAAATGGGCATGCTTCTTTAGAGTCATAGGTTGCATGTGCTCACCTATTTTGGTGAAGATCTGACTTTTTGTTAAGGTTTTATAGGCTTTTGGGTATATTTAGCCACGCCCATTTTCTAAATTACCCAGTTATAGCGAACCAAAGGGCAAAGTTCAACTTTTTTTTGATAATTATTGATCTAGAGAGTCCATAGAATTGTCCTAGACTAGTTTCGTTCCGATCGGGCAAAAAACCTAGGACTAGTTCGCAAAAGTAGGTTTTTCACATATTTGCAAATAATTAATGAACGATTTGATTGACAGCATTGGTTCTTGAGGCAAAGTTGTTCAGCATGAGGAGATCTATCAAATGATATGGATATTGTGTGGTTTTATGAAACACCACATGATTGCTGAGGCATAAAACTCGTTAGCGCCAACTTGTGGCCGATTTCTTTCAAAATTCTTACAGACCTTTAGGACCATGAGTCGAACATGCCCATCGAGTTTCGTTCCGATCGACCTCCGTTAACCTTGTCTAATAGGTGCTCAAACTTCATTGGCCGATGGCGGCCATGTTTTTTGAGATACGCTAATGTCCTCATAGAATATCATGCCCCCTTGGACCAAGACACTGCATGCCAAATTTCAAGTCAATTGGACTAACGGTTGCATAGTTACAGCTGTTTTTATGTTTTTTTCAAGTTATAGCGCCACCTAGTGTCCAATCGATGCAGTTTTTTTATCGTGACCAAAGATTAAGCACCTAAACATGTGTACCAAGTTTGGTGCAAATTTCTCATTACGTTCTTGAGTTATAGCCATTTTAGTAAAAGTGGCTCCGTCCTTAGCGTACGTTTTGGGGTCCCTTAGCGACCGTTAATCAAAATTTCAACTTTTTTTGATAACTTTTGATATTCAGAGTCCAGAGAACATTTCTGCACTGGTTTGGTTCCGATCGGGCCAAAAACCAGGGACTAGTTCGCAAAAGTAGGTTTTGGACAAAATTCAAAATGGCGGGAAAACGGGACCTCGCAGAGCGAATCTGATCTTCTACGCTTTTAACCGCCTTGACCCAAGGATTCCAAATATGTAAATTTTTTAATCTACGACAAACGGTTTAGGAGTTATGAGCCATTTTGCGCATTTGATTGCTGTAGCGCCACCTATTGGCCGATTTGGGTCATACTTTGTCAACCTCTCCTCGATTTTTGTACTATCATTTGACAAAGTTTCAAGTCTCTAGCATTTACGGTTTAGGCTGCACGATGCGTTTTACGGCAGAAGAAAAATAATAATAATAATTAAAGCTGCAAGCAGCATTTACCGGGGTTCAAGCATTTAAGGCCTTTAAGCACATAATAAGTTATTATATTTTATTTAACAAGCATGTAAACATTTAGATCATAGACGGAAAAGACCATTTACAGCCAATACAGAGAATTCAGTATGGAAAAACATGTTTTTTAAAGGTTTTTTTGACAGTTATAGCGCCATCTGTTGCCCGATCTCCACCACTTTTTTTGGGTGTCCTCAGAGTGTGCCCATACATATGTGTGCCAAATTTGGTGAAAATATCTCATTCCGTTTTGAAGTTATAGACACTTACATATAAGAGAGCATAAAAAATGACCCATGAAAGACTTTTATTGGATTTTTTTGCCACTTCCCATCAAAATTTTGACATTTGGGCTTTAACGTATAGTAAACCAACTTAGGTTCCGTGTTTTCTACGGTGGTTTCGTGACAATCGGACTAACGGTTTCGAAGATATTCGCAAAAGTTTTTTAAGCGCTAAATCACAACGTAGCACAAACCATAGGCCGAAACCTACCATATTTGGTATCGTTAGACTCGGCAAGGATTCAGGAGTCTAAAGAAGTGACTCCCGTGAAAATAAGTCAGACACATCCAAAGTTATATATATTTTCATCTAAAACCATTAAAACCATATGTTTTTTAAAGTTTTTTCACAATTATAGCGCCACCTATTGTCCGATTTACACGAAAATTGGCATGCTTCTTTAGAGTAATATGCTGCATGTGCTCACCTATTTTGGTGAAGTTCTGAGCTTTTGTTTAGGTTTTATAGGCTTTTGGGTATATTTAGCCACGCCCATTTTCTAAATGACCCAGTGATATCGAACCAAAGGGCAAAGTTCAACTTTTTTTTGATAATTATTGATCTAGAGAGTCCATAGAATTGTCCTACACTGGTTTCATTCCGATCGGGCGAAAAACCTAGGACTAGTTCGCAAAAGTAGGTTTTTCACATATTTGCGAATAATTAATGAACGATTTGATTGACAGCATTGGTTCTTGAGGCAAATTTGTTCATCATGAGGAGATCTATCAAATGATATGCATGTTGTGTGGTTTTGTGACACACCACGTGATTACTGAGGCGTAAAACTCGTTAGCGCCAACTTGTGGCCGATTTCTTTCAAAATTCTTACAGACCTTTAGGACCATGAGTCAAACATGCCCATCGAGTTTCGTTCTGATCGACCTCCGTTAACCTTGTCTAATAGGTGCTCAAACTTCATTGGCCGATGGCGGCCATGTTTTTTGAGATACGCCAACGTCCTCATAGAATATCATGCCCCCTTGGACCAAGACACTGCATGCCAAATTTCAAGTCAATCGGACTAACGGTTGCATAGTTACAGCTGTTTTTATGTTTTTTTCAAGTTATAGCGCCAACTAGTGTCCAATCGACGCAGTTTTTTTTTATCGTGACCAAAGATTAAGCCTATAAACATGTGTACCGAGTTTGGTGCAAATATCTCATTTCGTTCTTGAGTTATAGCCATTTTAGTAAAAGTGGCTCCGCCCTTAGCGTACGTTTTGGCGCCCCTTAGCGACCGTTAATCAAAATTTCATCTTTTTTTTGATAACTTTTGATATTCAGACTCCAGAGAACATTTCTGCACTGGTTTGGTTCCGATCGGACGAAAAACCTAGGACTAGTTCGCAAAAGTAGGTTTTTGACAAAATTCAAAATGGCGGAAAAATTTGCATACCGGAAATGAAATCGGAGATATACGATATATACGATATATATTTTGTTCGTCAAGGTCTCAGCTTTCCAATGATATAAGACACTTGAGTCTGTGACGCACGGTTTAGGAGTTATGAGCCAATTCGCGCATTTGATTGCTGTAGCGCCACCTATTGGCCGATTTTGGTCATACTTTCTCAACCTCTCCTCGATTTTTGTACTATCATTTGACAAAGTTTCAAGTCTTTAGGCCTTACGGTTTGGGCTGCACGATGCGTTTTACGGCAGAAGAAAAAGAATAATAATAATAAATATAGCTGCAAGCAGCAATTACGGGGCCAAGCACAAAAATGGCACAAGAAGCCAGCCAACATGGCTGTGAGCATCAGACCAAATGCAACCGTGAGCAATTAAAGACCTATTAAGATCATTTAAGGCAAAAGAGCTGAAAAATGATAAAAAATGAGGATTTACTGGTTCATCACTTTCGACCAATAGGTGGCACTGTGACCAAATTAATGTGGTATGGTCAGAGTGAGGTGACAATGACACTTGCAAAGTTTGGTGTCAATATGTCAATGCATTGCAGAGATACAGCTTCAAGAGTGTGTTTTGCATCATGCCTCAAATTCGTTGCGCCGGTATACGAAAAAGGTTTGACTTTTCAACTTGAAATCCATAATTTTTTGTCGGCATGGTCTGAAGACGATACGGTTAGATTTTGGTGAAGATCGGAGCAACGGTCTAGGAGGAGTTCGAAAAAGTAGGTTTTTAAATTAAAACAATATGGCAGACAGGAAGTTCAGCCGACTATGGCAAATTTGATACCTGTGTTCTCAGCATGACCCACGGAATCAACTGAGACCAGTTTTATTACAATGAGTTAAAATAGTCAAAAGTTATTAGCATTTTCGTAAATTTTGTTATAACTTTTGACCACAAGGTGGCGCTGGTTCAAAACTTCTCAGGCTCCTTCAGGGCATTGTCCTGATGACCCATACTGAGTTTCGTAAAGATACGCTAATGCGTTCGTAAAATACAGCATTTTACCACAAAATTCAAAATGGCCGATATGGGAAAATTGGATATCATTCGACTCAACATGATGCCCAGAATCTATCAAGACCAAATTTATGATTTTTGGTCAAACCCATCAGAAGTTATAAGCAAAAATAGCCATTTTTCATATCTCCGCACCAGTAGGTGGCGCTGTGCCGAAACA
This sequence comes from Chanodichthys erythropterus, assembly GCF_024489055.1. Taxonomy (NCBI): domain Eukaryota; kingdom Metazoa; phylum Chordata; class Actinopteri; order Cypriniformes; family Xenocyprididae; genus Chanodichthys; species Chanodichthys erythropterus. The sequence continues at coordinate 58,554,272 of NC_090232.1, read as the reverse complement.
CTGCATGGTACCTCAGGTCATGCTTGTGATGACATGTACCAAGTTTGGTCTGAATACGATAAAGCATTGCGTAAATACAGCCTTACATCTGTTTTCACAAGCACTACGTACAATTAGTTCATGAGTTTTTCGAAAACGGTTTGAGGAATCGACTTGAATTCCATAAATTTTTGTCAGCATGGTCTGAAGCTGATCTGATTCAATTTTCATGAAAATCTGAGTAACGGCCTAGGAGGAGTTCGAAAAAGTACGTTTTTCAGAAAATTCAAAATGGCGGAAAAATTTTCATGACGGAAAATGACGTCATATGGTACAGTCGATTCGTCTTGAGCCAAGGAATCAGGGGAAAAAAGAATTTTGTTTCTAGCCCTTACGGTTCAAAAGTTATTAACATAAACATAAGTGCAAATTTGGACAGCTGGTGGCGCTAGAGGGATTGAGTTAGAGACTCCTAATTTGCTATGGACAAAGGTCAGACTGTCCTCTAACTGTGTGCCAAATTTCACAACTTTCCCGCAAGCGGTTCTATGGGCTGCCATAGACTTCAAGAGCGGAAGAAGAAGAATAATAAATATAGCTGCAAGCAGCAATTACGGGGCCAAGCACAAAAACGGCACAAGAAGCAAGCCAACGCGACTGGGAGCATCAGGCTAACTGCAGCAGTGAACAATTAAAGACCTATTAAGATCATTTTATGTGAAAGAGCTGAAAAATGATCAAAAATGAGGATTTACTGCTTCATCACTTTCGACCAATAGGTGGCGCTGTGTCCAAATTGTTGTGGTATGGTCAGAGTGAGGTGACAATGACACTTGCAAAGTTCGGTGTCAATATGTCAAAGCACTGAAGATTTATACAAAAACGGTTTGAATATCGACTTGAAATCCATAACTTTTTGTCGGCATCGTCTGAAGATGACACGGTTCAATTTTGGTGAAAATCGGAGCAACGGTCTAGGAGGAGTTCGAAAAAGTAGGTTTTTAAAGAAAAACAATATGGGGGAAAGGAAGTTTAGCTGACTATGGCAAATTTGATATCTATGTTCTCAGCATGACCCAAAGAATCTACTGAGACCAGTTTCATTTCAATTGGTGAATGCAGTCAAAAGTTATTAACATTTTTGTACATTTTGTTATAACTTTTGGCCACAAGGTGGTGCTGGTCTGAAACTTCTCAAGCACTTTCAGGGCATTGTCCTGATGACCCATACCGAGTTTCGTAACGATACACAAATGCATTCACAAAATACAGCATTTTAGCACAAATTTCAAAATGGCCGAAGAACAAAATGGCCCATATGAGAAAATTGGATATCATTCGACTCGGCATGATGCCTCGAATCTAAAGAGACCAAATTTATGAATTTTTGTCAAACCCATTAGAAGTTAAAAGCAAAAATAGCCATTTTTCATATCTCCACTCCAGTAGGTGGCACTGCGCCGAAACACTGCATGATGCCTCAGGTCATGCTTGTGATGACATGTACCAAGTTTGGTCTAAATATGATAAAGCAGTGCAGAGATACAGCTTCAGGAGTGGGTTTTGCATCATGACTCAAATTCGTTGCTCCAGTATATGAAAACGATTTGACGTATCGACTTGAAATCCATAACGTTTTGTCAGCATGGTCTGACGATGATACGGTTCAATTTTGGTGACAATCGGAGCAACGGTCTAGGAGGAGTTCGAAAAAGTAGGTTTTTAAAGAAAAACAATATGGCGGACAGGACGTTCAGCTGACTATGGAAAATTTGATATCTATGTTCTCAGCATGACCCAAGGAATCCACTGTGACCAGTGACATTACAATAGGTGAATACAGTCAAAGGTTATTAGCATTTTTGTAACATTTTGTTTTAACTTTTGACCACAAGATGGCGCTGTGCCGAAACTTCTCAGTCTCCTTCAGGGCATTGTGCTGATGACCCATACCAAGTTTTGTAAAGATACGTTAATGCGTTCGTAAAATACAGCATTTTAGCACAAAATTCAAAATGGCCGACGGCCAAAATGGCCGAATTGGGAAAATTGGATATCATTCGACTCGGCATGATTCCCCGAATCCAACGAGACCAAATTTATGATTTTTGGACAAACCCATCAGAAGTTATAAGCAAAAATACCCATTTTTCATATCTCCGCACCAGTAGGTGGCGCTGCGCCGAAACACTGCATGGTACCTCAGGTCATGCTTGTGATGACATGTACCAAGTTTGGTCTGAATACGATAAAGCGTTGCGGAGATACAGCCTTACTTCTGTTTTCGCAAGCACTACGTACAATTCGTTCGTTAGTTTTTCGAAAACGGTTTGAGGAATCAACTTGAATTCCATAACTTTTTGTCAGCATGGTCTGAAGATGATCTGATTCAATTTTCATGAAAATCGGAGTAACGGCCTAGGAGGAGTTCGAAAAAGTAAGTTTTTCAGAAAATTCAAAATGGCGGAAAAATTTTCATGACGGAAAATGACGTCATATGGTGCGTTCGATTCGTCTTGAGCCAAGGAATAAGAGGAAAAAAGAATTGTGTTTCTAGCCCTTATGGTTCAAAAGTTATTAACATAAACATAAGTGCAACTTTGGACAGCTGGTGGCGCTAGAGGGATTGAGTTAGAGACTCCAAATTTGCTATGGACAAAGGTCAGACTGTCCTCTGACTGTGTGCCAAATTTCACAACTTTCCCGCCAGCGGTTCTATGGGCTGCCATAGACTTCAAGAGCGGAAGAAGAAGAAGAATAATAAATATAGCTGCAAGCAGCAATTACGGGGCCAAGCACAAAAACGGCAGAAGAAGCCAGCCAACATGGCTGGGAGCATCAGACCAACAGCAGCAGTGAGCAATTAGAAAAAAAGTTATTAGCATTTTTGTCAATTTTGTTATAACTTTTGACCACAAGGTGGCGCTGGTCCGAAACTTCTCAGGCTCCTTCAGGGCATTGTCCTGATGACCCATACCAAATTTATGAATTTTGGTCAAACCCATCAGAAGTTATAAGCAAAAATAGCCATTATTCATATCTCCACTCCAGTAGGTGGCGCTGCGCCGAAACACTGTATGATGCCTCAGGTCATGCTTGTGATGACACGTACCAAGTTTGGTCTGAATATGATAAAGCATTGCAGAGATACAGCTTCAAGAGTCATTTTTGCATCATATCTCAAATGTTTTGCTCTGGTATACGAAAACGGTTTGACTTATCAACTTGAAATCCATAACTTTTTGTCGGCATGGTCTGAAGATGATACGGTTCAATTTTGGTGAAAATCGGAGCAACGGTCTAGGAGGAGTTCGAAAAAGTAGGTTTTTAAAGTAAAACAATATGGCGGACAGGAATTTCAGCTGACTATGGCAAATTTGATATCTTTGTTCTCAGCATGACCCAAGGAATCTACTGAGACCAGTTTCAGTACAATTGGTTAATATAGACAAAAGTTATTAGCATTTTTGTAAATTTTGTTATAACTTTTGACCACAAGGTGGTGCTGGTCCGAAACTTCTCAGGCTCCTTCAGGGCATTGTCCTGATGAACCATACCAAATTTATGAATTTTGGTCAAACCCATCAGAAGTTATAAGCAAAAACAGCCATTTTTCATATCTCCACTCCAGTAGGTGGCGCTGTGCTGAAACATTGTATGATGCCTCAGGTCATGCTTGTGATGACACATACCAAGTTTGGTCTGAATATGATAAAGCATAGCAGAGATACAGCTTCAAGAGTCATTTTTGCATCATGCCTCAAATTCGTTGCTCTGGTATGCGAAAACGGTTTGACTTATCGACTTGAAATCCATAACTTTTTGTCAGCATGGTCTGAAGATGATACGGTTCAATTTTGGTGAAAATCGGAGCAACGGTCTAGGAGGAGTTCGAAAAAGTAGGTTTTTAAAGAAAAACAATACAGCGGACAGGAAGTTCAGCTGACTATGGAAAGTTTGATATCTATGTTCTCAGCATGACCCAAGGAATCTACTGAAAACAGTTTCATTACAATCGGTTAATATACTCAAAAGTTATTAGCATTTCTGTAAATTTTGTTATAACTTTTGACCACAAGGTGGCGCAGTGCTGAAACTTCTCAGGCTCCTTCAGGGTATTGTGCTGGGGACCCATACCGAGTTTCGTAACGATACGCTAATGCGTTCGTAAAATACAGCATTTTAGCACGAAATTCAAAATAGCCGACGGCCAAAATGTCCGATATGGGAAAATTGGATATCATTTGACTCGGCATGATACCCCGAATCCAACAAGACCAAATTTATGATTTTTGGACAAACCCATCAGAAGTTATAAGCAAAAATATCCATTTTTCATATCTCCGCACCAGTAGGTGGCGCTGAGCCGAAACACTGCATGGTGCCTCAGGTCATGCTTGTGAAGACATGTATCAAGTTTGGTCTGAATATGATAAAGTGTTGCAGAGATACAGCCTTACTTCTATTTTCGCAAGCGCTACGTACAATTCGTTCGTGTGTTTTTCGAAAACGGTTTGAGCAATCGACTTGAATTCCATAACTTTTTGTCACCATGGTCTGAAGATGATCTGGTTTAATTTTCATGAAAATCGGACTAACGGCCTAGGAGGAGTTCGAAAAAGTAGGTTTTTCAGAAAATTCAAAATGGCGGAAAAATTTTCATGACGGAAAATGACGTCATATGATGCAATCGATTCGTCTTGACCCAAGGAATCATAGGAAAAAAGAATTTTGTTTCTAGCCCTTATGGTTCAAAAGTTATTAGCATAAACATAAGTGCAAATTTGGACAGCTGGTGGCGCTAGAGGGATTGAGTTAGAGACTCCAAATTTGCTATGGACAAAGGTCATTCTGTCCTCTAACTGTGTGCCAAATTTCACAACTTTCCCGCAAGCGGTTCTATGGGCTGCCATAGACTTCAAGAGCGGAAGAAGAAGAAGAATAATAATAAGCGTACGGAACGCCAACAATAACAATAGGTGCCTAAGCACCTTCGGTGCTTGGCCCCTAATAAGCGTACGGAACGCCAACAATAACAATAGGTGCCTAAGCACCTTCGGTGCTTGGCCCCTAATAAGCGTACGGAACGCCAACAATAACAATAGGTGCCTAAGCACCTTCGGTGCTTGGCCCCTAATAAGCGTACGGAACGCCAACAATAACAATAGGTGCCTAAGCACCTTCGGTGCTTGGCCCCTAATAATAATAATAAAAATCAGCACAATAACAATAGGGTTTCAGCACTACGTGCTTGAACCCCTAATAATAATAATAATAATAAAAATCAGCACAATAACAATAGGGTTTCAGCACTACGTGCTTGAACCCCTAATAATAATAATAAAAATCAGCACAATAACAATAGGGTTTCAGCACTACGTGCTTGAACCCCTAATAATAATAATAATAATAATAAAAATCAGCACAATAACAATAGGGTTTCAGCACTACGTGCTTGAACCCCTAATAATAATAATAATAATAATAATCAGCACAATAACAATAGGATTTCAGCACTACGTGCTTGAACCCCTAATAAATATAGCTGCAAGCAGCAATTCGGGGCCAAGCCCCAGAAGGGGCAGTAGCGCAATACGGAGCAGGAAGAGCAAAAACAGCAGAAATTGAATGTACATGCAAAACAGCTGGTTCAGAAGGACAGGTGGAAATGAAATGAAAATCAATAGAAGTTCAGAGAATGAACAGGGAATGAACTAAAAACACTTGTATCTCATTCAAGAGGAATAAAGATTAGTACAATGCTTATTTGGATAAAAAAGGTATCAAAATGACTCATTACACACAATTGTATAAAGGAACCCCACACGGGATTCGAACCCACGACCTCCGAGTCCACTGTCCATTTCTCATCTCATTGCACCACTGTGCAGGTGAATGTTGGCACACCTGCCGAAGTTCATTAGTTCATGTGAAAATGAACTCAAAATTAAGAATTTTTATAAAACTGCACTGAATGTTATATTTAATAACTACTTTAGATCATTCTGCAGCTCATCATGCTGTAGCGCAATACAGAGCAGGAAGAGGAAAAACAGCAGAAAATGAACAAACATGAAACAGCTGGTTCAGAATTACGGGCGAAAATGAACTCAGAATGTACATAAGCTTAGATGAAAATGAACACAGCATGAAACAAAAAGCATTTATTTCTAATCCAAGAGGCAGTAAAGGAATCAAAACACACTATTTCATAAAACCACTCCACCTGGGATTCGAACCCACTATCTTGGGGTGCAGAGCTCATCAGGTAACTGGCTTTACACATTGAGCTACTTGAGGATGCACATTCAACAATCTGTGGAAGAGAACTTTTAGTGTAAGAAAGAATTTACAAAAAAGCATTACTTAGCATGCTAACCATATTAGCATGCTAAGCTAACTTAATGCTAATGAAGCTCATGGTTAACTTGATAGCTGAAGAGCCACATTAAAGAGAATGACAACTGGTTAGCATGCTAAGCAATTAGCATGCTAAGCTAACTAGCATAAGACAACAAACACAAGCAAGGTCACATTCAGAGATGAATATCTTGGGAATGGTAGCGAATATCAAAAATCCGTTCAGTCATTTCTGTGCGGCTCGGTCCAAAGATCACCTGAGCTGATTTTGGACAAAATTGGACAAAAATTGTAGGAGGAGTAGTGAAAAAATGGAATACTGTACTTTTCAAAATGGCCACTACTGTACTGGGTGGAGTCTTAATGTAAGATATTGAATGTGATCAGTATGAAGAGAGGAATCAGTTGTATTGACATTCATTTTTCTGGAACAAAGGGTTCAAAAGTTATAACCTTTACAAAAGTGAATATTTGAACTGGTGGTGGCGCTATAGACTTAGTCCTAGATACTCCAAAGTTGGTCAAATTACTTTTAATTACTATCACTACAAGCATGCCAAATTTGATAATTTTCCTTCTTATGGTTCATTGATTACCATACAGGGGGAAGAAGAATAACTACGAATTTGGACATAAAGGAATTGCATGTGATAGCTTCAGATTAGACCAGTTTTAGGCAGAATGCCTAGAACAGACACAAGTTCTGCATCTTTTCCTGCCACAGTACCTCATGCGGTCTGGGCATGTGTCACACTGAGTTTCGAACCCGCGATGCAGAGCATTCGGGATCCGTGGCGTAACACATTGAGCTAATCAGCCATGCAAGTTCATCAGTATGCTAAGCAGAGGTTTCAGTGTGAGAAAGAGTTCACAAAAAAAAAGCTTCATAGCATGTTAACCATATTAGTATGCAAAGTTATTTAATGCCAACTAAGTTTTGGTTAACCTGTTGACTGAAGACCACATTAGAAAGAATAGCAATAGTTTAGCATGCTAAGCAATTACTGTGCTAAGCTAACTAGTATAAGACAACAAACACAAGCAAGGTCACATTCAGAGATGAATATCTCGGGAATGGTAGCGAATATCAAAAATCCGTTCAGTCATTTCTGTGCGGCTCGGTCCAAAGATCATCTGAGCTGATTTTGGACAAAATTGACCAAAATTTGTGGGAGGAGTAGCGAAAAAACTGTTTTTGATTTAATTCAATATGGCAGACAGGTACATTTAAGGAAAATGACAAATGACACATTGTCGGAATCGGCATAAGCCAGGGAATAAAATGACATAAAGCATACACATTTTGGAAAGTGTTTTCAAAAGTTATAAGCGTTTTTGAAATAATCATTACATCTGTGGAACACTAGGTGGCGCTGTGCTGAAACTTCTCATGTACCTTCAGGACACTCTGATGGTCATATGTACCAAATTTTGTGATGATATGTCAAATTGTTTAAAAGTTATTGCAATTTATGACAAAATTCAAAATGGCAGACACGTGGTTCATCCGATGTTGACGAATTCGATATCCTCGGATTCGGCATGGCACAGGGAATCCATAGACACCAAGATCTTGATTTTCTAATAAAGTGTTCAAAAGTTATTGGCCAAAATAGCCATTTTTCAGATCTCATGACCTGTAGGTGGCGCTGTTCCCAAATTTGGCATGGAACCTCAGATCATGGTCTTGATCAAGTGTACCAATTTTAGTTTTGATTGCTCAAAGTTTGGCCGAGATACAGCCTCTATAGCAATTTTGGGTCAACCTTGTTAACTTCGTGACATCATAACTTTTGAACAAAGATGAATAAAAAAAATCTGTTCAGTCATTTCTGTGCGGCTCAGACCAAAGATCACTTGATCAAAGTTTGGACAAAATTGGACAAATTTTGAAGGAGGAGTAGCGAAAAAACGGAATACTGTACTTTTCAAAATGGCCACTACTGTACTGGGTGGAGACTTAATGTAAGATATTGAATGTGATCAGTATGAAGAGAGGAATCAATTGTATTGACATTCATTTTTCTGGAACAAAGGGTTCAAAAGTTATAACCTTTACAAAAGTGAATATTTGAACTGGTGGTGGCGCTATAGACTTAGTCCTAGATACTCCAAAGTTGGTCAAATTACTTTTAATTACTATCACTACAAGCATGCCAAATTTGATAATTTTCCTTCTTATGGTTCATTGATTACCATACAGGGGGAAGAAGAATAACTACGAATTTGGACATAAAGGAATTGCATGTGATAGCTTCAGATTAGACCAGTTTTAAGCAGAATGCCTAGAACAGACACAAGTTCTGCATCTTTTCCTGCCACAGTACCTCATGCGGTCTGGGCATGTGTCACACTGAGTTTCGAACCCACGATGCAGAGCATTCGGGATCCGTGGCGTAACACATTGAGCTAATCAGCCATGCAAGTTCATCAGTATGCTAAGCAGAGGTTTCAGTGTGAGAAAGAGTTCACAAAAAAAAAAGCTTCATAGCATGTTAACCATATTAGTATGCAAAGTTATTTAATGCCAACTAAGTTTTGGTTAACCTGTTGACTGAAGACCACATTAGAAAGAATAGCAATAGTTTAGCATGCTAAGCAATTACTGTGCTAAGCTAACTAGCATAAGACAACAAACACAAGCAAGGTCACATTCAGAGATGAATATCTCGGAAATGGTAGTGAATATCAAAAATCTGTTCAGTCATTTCTGTGCGGCTCGGTCCAAAGATCATCTGAGCTGATTTTGGACAAAATTGACCAAAATTTGTAGGAGGAGTAGCGAAAAAACTGTTTTTCATTTACTTCAATATGGCAGACAGGTACATTTAAGGAAAATGGCAAATGATACATTGTCGGAATCGGCATAAGCCAGGGAATAAAATGACATGAAGCATACACATTTTGGAAAGTGTTTTCAAAAGTTATAAGCGTTTTTGAAATAATCATTACATCTGTGGAACAGTAGGTGGCGCTGTGCTGAAACTTCTCAGGTACCTTCACGACCTTCTAAAGGTCATACATACCAATTTTTGTGAAGATATGTCAAATTGTTTAAAAGATATCGCAATTTATGACATCGTCGGATTCGGCATGATCCAAGGAATCCATAGACACCAAGATCTTGATTTTCTGACAAACTGTTCAAAAGTTATTGGCCAAAATAGCCATTTTTCATATCTCATGACCTGTAGGTGGCGCTGTTCCCAAGTTTGGCATAGACCCTCAGACCATGGTTCTGATGAAGCGTACCAATTTTTGTTTCGATTGCTCAAAGTTTGGCCGAGATACAGCCTCTATACTAATTTCGGGTCGACCTCGTTAACTTCGTGACATCATAACCTTTGAACAAAGATGAATAAAAAAAATCTGTTCAGTCATTTCTGTGCGGCTCAGTCCAAAGATAATCTGATCAAAGATTGGACAAAATTGGACAAAATTTGAAGGAGGAGAAGCGAAAAAAACAAATACTGTACTTTTCAAAATGGCCGCTACTGTAATGGGTGGAGACTTAATGTAAGAAGTTGAATAGCATCAGCATGAAGAGACGAATCAGATGAACTAAATTTAATTTTTCTATGACAAACAGTTCAAATGTTAAAACCGTTAGAATGTTGAAATTTTGAACTGGTGGTGGCGCTATAGAGTTGGTTCTAGAAACTCCAAATTTGGTCCAATCACTATTCATGAGCATCTCTACAACTGTGCCAAATTTCATCATTTTCTCATGTTCCGTTGATAGGGCTGCCATAGACTCCCATTCGGGAGGAAGAATAATAATAATAAAAGGGAAAACGTACAATTACAATAGGGGCTACAGCCCCTTTGGGGCTTGGCCCCTAATTACAATAGGGGCTACAGCCCCTTCGGGGCTTGGCCCCTAATTTGGCGACATTTATTCATATCAGACACACATAATGGGCCTAAGTAACTATAAAGTTTACTCTATTATTCTTCCAGTTCACCAGCCACTTACTTGCATATATTTCGGACGAAAATGATGAATTAACCTGCTGTAAATCTGACTGACAGGACTCTGTGAACTGCAGCGCAAACTAAGATGGCGGTGCCCATCTCGCATTATAGATCAAGATAAAGATCATTTATAAAGGTTATAAAACGACAAAGCACACTCATTTACACATATTTGAGAATCGGAATATCAGATAGTTGATGACATGGTAAGCAATTTTGCGAATATTTTAAATAAAAAAGGAAAAACAAAATAATAGCGATCCATCTGTCATACAGTGTTATTGTTGCTGCATTCAGCGCTCGTGACACGCAAGATGCGTTGCTATGGAAACATTAAAGGCGAACGTTCTAAAATAATGGTCGCCTTAAAAAAACTCACTCTGGGGGGACAGTTAGAATATTTTAAACTCACGATCGAAAGGGTTAACATATATGTGCAAAAAGATATTAAGCTTTATTTAGCAAGCATGACACTGCTTAAATCACAGATGACCAGCTATGATATATGCTAAATCAAACACAGAGAAAGAGAAAGAAAAGGCTTAAACAATAATACGCATGCTTGCACATATACAAACACACACCACGTATTGGCTCACTTTCATTCTGTGTCAAAACAGTATCTGTTTTGTGTTTTGTGTGTCTGAGCATTCCTTGGAGAGATATATGGCTTTCAGGGACACTTGGTGAAGGCCACATTTTGAAATGACCCTTTTATATCCACTAATGCAAAAGTTCAAAACATTTTTTGATCATTATTAAACAACAGAGTCCAGAGAATTGTACTGCATTGGTTTTATTCAGATTGAGCAAAAAACCTGATTAGTATGCAAAAGTAGGTTTTTAAAATATTCTTGAATGAACAATTTGATTGGCAAAATAAATGATGGGTGACAAAATGTTTACTCCAAGTCTCCTTAAAGTTTCACATAATGTGGCACAATTGTCATTAATACTTCAACCGAAATTAAGTGATGCATTTTGACAAAATGCGATTGTAATCATTAATAGTGATTTTATCAAGTCTAAATATGGATTATAGAACAATATGACAACTTTAACCAGCAGGTGGCAGCAAAGGACCAGTCATTAGCCTACTTTCATGGTCTGGTTTTGGTTTTGTACATTTTCCATGACTGCATTAAACATGTTTAGACACCCATTTTATTGTAGATATTTGAAATACATGATAGGTAAGAAAATCTTAGTGCAAGTATTGTCTTTTTCACACCAAAATAATGAATGAATGAATGAATGATGAATAGGAATTTGGTTTATCGCTTATATCTCAGGAACAGGACATCGAAAAATTCTGAAACTCAGCGGGTAGATAGAGCTCAGCGGGCCCTGTGGAATGAGACCATCGCGGGGACAGTGAGTGTTGGGGGTCGGGAGTTACGCCTGGTCTAATGCGTATCTTTTTGTGCTTATATCTCAAGAACGCCCAGACCAAATCGCACCAATCTTGGTAGGGCTCGGGAGTTCCGGCCGTTTAAATTCGGGGGTCCCGCGAACTAGCGATCCGCGGGGGGGGCGTCCCCGAGGCCCGCAACGGATGTGGCCGCTCAAGGGCCGGGGGGGGGAACCTTGCCATCCGAGTTTGAGCTCGCGGGGACTTTCGGTTCCTAAGTTAGAAGCAAAAATGTACCGGGATTGTGACGTCATTGGCGGCCGCCATTTTAAAACGCGCCCGCTGGTTTTTGGCCAATATCTCGGCGACAATTCAATGAAAATGCCTGAAATTCATAGTGTGGACAGACGTCATCTAGACGGTTCGAATGAGCTCAGTGCTGGCTGGATTGGTTGAGATTTCGTTTATAAACATAGGAATATTGTCATTTTTCATCTTTGTAACTGTTATAACTTCTATACCTGCCTACGTAGTTCAGGAGGAACAACGGCAAATAAGATACCCAATCATTACATCATCTTAATCATTACATCATCTCAACCAGCTGTCAACAATCTGTAATCAACGCATCTACCCAATCGGCATGATTTCAGGCCTGTATATAATCACAGTCAAACTCACCCAAGGATCCTCGACAGTTTCCAGCATTTGGTGCCGCCCTAAGTTGCTATCATGTCCGAAGTCGCGTCCGATGAAGAATCTCTCATCCTCGAGGAATCTTTGCCACAATCCTCTGGCATTAAGAACAATTTTTCTCCAATCCAACGGCATTATTTTGGAGGGGCGTTAGCCCAAACAAACGGGTTCCTGCATGCCAAAACGCCGAGGCCTGTCACCACGTCCGAATCATCCGCGATATCCTTCTGTGTATTTCCCTACTCTGGCCCATTCAATCATTACTGTCATAGAAAAATGACAATAAGGCAGCCGAGCACCAAGCTCGAGTCTCGGGCAATGCCGCCTCTTCCTGCGACGGAACGGGCCTACTTCCAGCGCCAAGCCACCGCAGCAGGCCTTCAGTAAACCCGGAGCCGTGCCGCAGCGCAGATCCAGTTCCCAGCCGGCTCACACTCTCCACTCCATCGGCTCAACCCCGCAAGAAGCACAGTTTAAATCCTTCTCGTCTTCTTTCCTGAATTTTCAGTCATTCCATCTGGATCAATGTAGATCGGGGGATTGTTTCTGTGACTTGCCGTTATAAATTACTGTGCCGCTTCCTTGCAAACAGTGGCTCATATATCACGTTCAGTTCGCACGCTGAATTACTATGAAACTCGGAACTTCTTGTCATCGCTGTTCTGCGATTTATCAACAAATCGCTTGGAAACTTAAAGTAATAGTATGCATTTCTGTAACTTCAACCCACAGCTTCACTATTGAGACGAGGCACAGACTGGTAGGACAAATTCTTAAAATCGTTCTTTTGCTGATGCATTTAAATAAATTTTACCGTTCCTATTCATCTGTATGTTCATCTATATTTGGAATTAGCAGAAATAAGTAACGTAACGAACCATAGACAAATAACCAGTGAATAAATTATGTTGTATGTTCCTACGCAGTTTGATAAAGCATGGAATTTTTTGAGTATGATTTAAGTAATTTGAGTACCAGATCTGGATAAGTATTGGGAAATAGAACTAAAAAGTAAACAAATAAATGTAATAAAAAAATCATTCAAGCAGCGTGTTCATGGTAAATTTAGTGCTTGTTTAACACCATTGAATAAATCCAAGTTGCACATTTTTATTATGCAAAGCTCTTTTTACAAGCTAGTCTCTTTTGATCTTTACTAAATGAAGGTGCAGGTGACTCAAACCAGCAACAGTTAAAAGAACAAACGATCATCTAAATCAGTCTGTAGCCTACTTTGCTGTTTGATGATTGTTCAACATCAATCAATTACAGTACAAACTGTAAACGACCGTATGGTATCAAACAATTGTGCCAGAGGAGAATATATGCTGGTTATAAAGCATTTTAGGCTTATTAATAAAAATTAATAATCGATTTCTCAGCCTTGCACAGTTTTGCTGAACTCAAACTGAATTTATGGGCTTTAACTTAAATACAGTTAATTTCTAGGCCTCACCACATAAGGAAAAATTGGATATATATATATATTTTTTTATTTGTTTCCATCTTCATAGATGGTCCAAACTGTTCTAAACAGTAACTGCTATCTTTGCTCCGCTATCTTCATGATGCGCATAATCCCGCAGGTCGCTTTTTCATCTCCTCTCTCTTGCTTCTTCGATTCATGCACTAGAAGACCGGCATCAGGCTACAGCAGCAGCGGGCCTGGGCTGGGCCCCAGATTCCCCACTCTCCTCCTCCCTCCACCTAGCCACACACCGCAGTTTCCCAGGTGCCACACCACATACAGCTCTCTTTGCCCTCTTGGCGAATGCCTTCCCTCCTAGCGTGAGGATTCCTCTGCTAGCAGAGCAAGCTCCGCTGTTTCAGCCATTTCATCCCACCGTCTCTTACCCTATCCATTGTCTGTGGCCTGTATATGTTAGCGTGAGGATGTCTCCGCTAATAGCGCAGGCCCGGTCATCAGTCTCAAACTCTCTTTTTGTCTTTGGTCTACAGCTCAACCACGGACCTTAGCGTGAGGCTGCCTCCGCTAGCGGCGCAGGCACAGAGGCCTTATTGGACTCCAAGCTTCCCTCTTTTCTACACTACTTGTTCCTTCCCAGGCTCCAGGGACTGACCCAAGCGTGAGGTTGCCTCCGCTAGCGGCGCAGGCCCAGAGGCCTTATTGGACTCCCAGCTTCCCTCTTTTCTACACTTCTTGTTCCTCCCCAGGCTCCAGGGACTGACCCAAGCGTGAGGTTGCCTCCGCTTGCGGAACAGGCCCAGAGGCCTTGTTGGACTCCCAGCTTCCCTCTTTTCTACACTTCTTGTTCCTCCCTAGGTTCCAGGGGCCAGCCCGAGCATGAGGCTGCCTCTGCAAGCGGCCTCGGTCCCAGCCATTCCTCCAGCCCGCCTTTCCTGATTTTCTCTTCTCAACATTACTTTATGTATATCATGTAAACAGCATTAAGAACCTCCAAGCTCCCAGCAGACCACTTTTCCAGTAATTCGTTCCCCATAGGAGCAACAACCACAGCTGCTCAATAAGGCCTTTCCCAGCATCAGATTCAAACACTTGGTCACTGGTCATAAGAAGCTTTTAAGAACTACATCAAACTGTTTCCACATTAAAGAAGCCTAACAAATGCTAATCAGCTAGGTTTTCAGCTCCAGCTCATATTCTCACACATAACCACAAGCCATATCAAACTCAACTAATACCATCATTCCAATAAAATGGGAATGATCTCATTGCCAGTGCAGCAATGTCGCCTTGGCTCCCGCAGGAGCTCAATTCTTCTGGCCCTTCTCTCCACTGCCACAGCAGTGATGTCCCCTTGGCTCCCGCAGATCATTTCTTCTGGCTAATTTCTCCACTGCCGCAGCAGTGATGTCACCTTGGCTCCCACAGGGGCTCAGTTTCTCTGGCTTTTTCTCTCCACTGCCACAGCAGTGATGTCACTTCGGCTCCCACAGATCAGTTCTTCTGGCTAATTTCTCCACTGCCGCAGCAGTGATGTTGCCTCGGCTCCCGCAGATCAGTTCTTCTGGCTAATTTCTCCACTGCCGCAGCAGTGATGTCACCCCCGTTCCCTCAGGAGCCCAGCTCTGCCCAAACTCGCCCTCATCCAATGTTGCAAGAAATCTCCCAGTCTTAAACTAACCCTCTAAACAGATGATTCAAACCACCCAGTCAAATCAGTCAAACTTCAATCTGACACCATGAGTAACAGTATACAGCTTACCCATCCGATCGCAGCGAGTATTGAACTCCCGTCGGAAGCCGCTAGAACCCTCCCAATCTAAAATGACTAAACATTCACCCCATGCCAACCGTGGCTTACTCGTCTGATCGCAGTGAGTATTGAACTCCCGTCGGACACCACACGAGCCTCCAATCTAAAATTACTAAACATCCACCCCACCATCAGCGGGGGGGGCTTACCTGTCCAATCGCAGTGAGTATTTAACTCCTGTTGGACGCTGCTAGAACCCTCCCAATCTAAAATAACTAAACATTCACCCCATGCCAACAGGGGCTTACCCGTCCGATCGCAGTGAGTATTGAACTCCCGTCGGATGCCGCAAGAGCCCCCCAATTACTAAACGTCCTCCCCACCGTCAGCTGGTGCTTACCCGTCCGATCGCAGTGAGTATTGAACTCCCGTCGGACACCTAAAGGGGCCCCCTCAGCTGAAGCTACCCTTCTAGTCGCTGCAAGTAACAAACTCCCGTCGGAAGCCATTCCTTCTCAATGTTCTGGCTGGTGGGGTTTTACCCATCCGATCGCTGAGAGTATTGAACTCCCGTCGGATGCTGCAGACGCCCCCAGCCAAAACATCTAAACATCTTATCTTAGTTTTCTGGTTGAAGAGGTTTATATTCATTGGTTCGCTGTGAGTATTGAACTCCCATCAGATAGAACCCTCCCGATCCGGCAAACAGCTTTCTCCTTGCAAACATCAGCCTTATTTCTATATTTTTGGGGGGTTACAGTTCCCGGCTGCTGTCCGTAGCCAACATTTTGCATTTTTGGGGGGTACTCTGTGTTCGGGCCGATTACCGAGCTCGGAGCCCTCTCCCCGGACAGCACGCCAAATACGTTTACCAAATAATTTACCTGACTTATTTGTAAGTGTGAACTCGTGAAACAATGTTTGGGAACTCTCCAAGTCAGGGTTTTCTGTTTTTCAGTTGGCCTGGTTGAGTTTCTGTGAGTTGTGTTTTGCCAATTGTGGCAACGGTCTCTTTGTCAGAGGTGGTAGGTTGAGCTGATGGAAAGGTTTGGTTTGCCAGGCCATGTTGTCAGTCTGGTTGGATTTTTTTAACAGTGGTGAAAATTTTGTCTTTCTTGTTGTCAATCTTTTGTGTTTTAGAATTGTTTAGCCAACACTGATTTTTCACTTCGGCTTGATGGACTGACTGTGGACAGTTTGGACGTGTTCGATGAGGGTAATTTTTTTTATTTTGGATGTTACAAATTAGGAATGGACCCAGAACTCCAAAAGAAGAGGCTAAATTACTCAAAAGGGGGCAGAAGGTCCTGTTAACACTCGACGCGTTTTGCAGGTTTTTTTTCACATTGCAGCAAAACAGACTTAAAATACTCCGTCATTTTTTTTCATAGAGACATAAGTAATATATCAATTGAAACTATAGAATATCTTCTTTTATTTGTATACACTCAGAGTAAAAACACAATGTTGTGCTTTTTGTAAAATAAAGAAAACTAACATGATGCGTGATTTCTCCTCTCCCTCTGAACGAAGTCCAATCTGATAGTTCTCAGAAAATTAACTGTAACTTAGTGAATACTACTCACAGAAAAATTACACTTATGTCTAAAAAACGTTAAGATGTCAGGTTTTAAATCATGGAAGTCAAATAGAAAACAAACCTTCTGTGTTTATGTAATCTTTATGAAAAGAGAGCCATGTCAGAAGTCTGTGATTCAGCTCATTATCCGCTAATGCGGCCACGCCCACAGAGCCAGCGCTATTCAGACGCAAATTCAGAGGCAATACATGCATTCATCGTCTCAATCGTGTATTTATTGTCTTGAAAAGTGTTTATCTGGATGTAAAAGTCATGGTTAGCGAGCTCTAGAAGACATGCAGTTAGTTCCGGTTTTCTTTTCTTCTATAGATTAATTTTAGATGAGTTTTTGTTTCTTTAGCGCCCTCCGGCTGCAGTATGTATTGGAAACTCCATTCATGGAATAGCCTCTTCTTCTTTTAGATGAATTTGTGAACTAAAAATGCACAGAGCGCCCTCCGACTTCAAGGATGAATTGAAAACACCAGCGCTCATAGTAATGACAGTGAATATTAAATAAAAATAACCGCTCTGTATAGAAAATTGACATAAACATATGACAATCCAATATTTCTCCAAATGTGCATGCTTTTAAACTAAAAGCCTATATTCAAACTCTTTGCATCACAGAAATACATTATATTTTAAAGTATAATATGAAACCATTACTTTATGTTGTAATAATATTTTTCTGTATGTTTCATATAGCATGATGAGCTTGAGACATCACAGAAGGTTTTTTTCACAGCCTACCTGACTGAAATGCTGCATTAACACTCTGAGGTCTGACGGTATCGCCGGCGATACCAACGTGGTTTTTTTCTTATCAGTGTGAAAGAGACTCAAAATACTCTGTCAGTGTCGCACATACAATTAAGAGTTATACACCATTTTAATCTGTGGAATATCTTCTTTCATTTGTGTACACTCAGAGTAAAAACAGAATGTTGTGCTTTTTGTAAAATAAAGAAAACTAACATGATGCGTGATCTCTCGTTTCCCTCTGAACGGACTCCAATCTGATAGTTCTCAGAAAATGAACTGTAACTTAGTGAATACTAATCACAAAAAAATAACACTTATGTCTAAAAAAACGTTAAGATGTCAGGTTTTAAATCATGTAAGTCAAATCGAAAACAAACCTTCTGTGTTTATGTAATCTGTATGAAAAGAGAGCCATGTCAGAAATCCGTGATTCAGCTCATTATCCGCTAATGCGGCCATGCCCACGGAGCCAGCGCTATTCAGACGCAAATTCAGAGGCAATACATGCATTCATCATCTCAATCGTGTATTTATTGTCTTGAGAAGTGTTTATCTGGATGTAAAAGTCATGGTTAGCGATCTCTAGAAGACATGCAGTTAGTTCCTGTTTACTTTTCTTCTACAGATGAATTTTAGATGAGTTTTTGTTTCTTTAGCGCCCTCCGGCTGCAGTATGTATTGGAAACTCCATTCATGGAATAGTCTCTTCTTCTTTTAGATGAATTTGTGGACTAAAATGCACAGAGCGCCCTCCGACTTCAAGGATGAATTGAAAACACCAGCGCTCATAGTAATGACAATAAATATTAAATAAATATCACTCCTCTGTATAGAAAATTAACATAAGCATATGAGAATCCAATATTTCTCCAAATGTGCATGCTTTTAAACTAAAAGCCTATATTCACAGAAATACATTATATTTTAAAGTATAATATAAAACCATTACTTTATATTGTAATAATATTTTTCTGTATGTTTCATATATCATAATGAGCTTGAGACATCACAGAAGGTTTTTTTCACAGCCTACCTGACTGAAATGCCTCATTAATATGCAAGTCATTTCAGCTCATTACTATCCAATTCTTTTGTCTTCTCAGGTGAGAATGGCCCATTTTCAGTGGTGATTCACGCCTCCTCGCATACTGTGTTTCTTGGCAAAAAGTGTCTTACAAAAACTAAATCAATATATTGTTTTATATGAAGGAGTAAGCAGCATAATTTTTACATAATTTTGAAGCAAAAACTAGTTTACAACCTCTAATACCCTAAAGTCTTGTGAACACAGATTTACTATACTTTTTTGGCCTTATTTCAGTGACTTAAGTTTTTTGTTTTTTCAACAACCACGCATAAATGTTATTCCTTCAAAAACACAAACATGTACATACATGTTCCTCACATATTATTGTAGCCTAGTTTGTGCTGAATACCGTGTAATGACACTTTTTCCATTAATATGTTTATGAACAACTGAAAAAAGCACAAATGTCAGGGCATGTCAAAACTTCTCCAGGCCCCAAATCAGCCTCAGACTCCAGAGGGTTAATATGCAAGACATTTCAGCTCATTACTATCCAATTCTTTTGTCTTCTCAGGTGAGAATCTCAGGCTGTGTCTCAGGTGAGACTCCAGAGGGTTAATTCCATAATATAAAAATAGGCCCTCAAAGGGCAGCAATGCAGGTTGAAAAAAAGTTAAGTTTCAAATTCCAAATTCATTTCCATATGATACTTTAAGGATGCCACTTAAAATATTTAGGTACAATGATGAAACAAGCGTTTAAAAAAAAAGTAAATTAGAAGCCATAGACAAGCCTCTCAAAAACAGCTGAAGTACAAAGAGAAATGGAAAAACAAGTACATATGTAGGATTGATGAAAAACTAGTTACAATTAAAAGTAGGCCAATTGAACAATTACCAAGAAAACTCCAACAAAAATGGATAAGAAATAACTCTGTTCACGAGTTCACACTTGCAAATAAGTCAGGTAAATTAATTGGTAAACGATTTTGGCATGCTGTCCGGGGAGAGGGCTCCGAGCTCGGTAATCGGCCCGAACACAGAGTACCCCCCCAAAAATGCAAAATGTTGGCTACGGACAGCAGCCGGGAACTGTAACCCCCCAAAAATATAGAAATAAGGCTGATGTTAGCAAGGAGAAAGCTGTCTGCCGGATCGGGAGGGTTCTATCTGATAGGAGTTCAATACTCACAGCGAACCAATGAATATAAACCTCTTCGACCAGCAAACTAAGATAAGGTGTAGATGTTTTGGCTGGGGGCGTCTGCAGCATCCAACGGGAGTTCAATACTCGCAGCGATCGGATGGGTAAAACCCCACCAGCCAGAACATTGAGAAGGAATGTCATCCGACGGGAATTCGTTACTTGCGGCGACTAGAAGGGTAGCTTTAGCTGAGGGGGCCCCTTTAGGTGTCCGATGGGAGTTCAATACTCACTGCGATCGGACGGGTAAGCCCCTGTTGGCATGGGGTGAATGTTTAGTTATTTTAGACTGGGAGGGTTCTAGCGGCGTCCAACGGGAGTTCAATACTCGCTGCGATTGGACGGGTAAGCCCCCCCGCTGATGGTGGGGTGGACGTTTAGTAATTTTAGATTGGAGGCTCGTGTGGTGTCCGACGGGAGTTCAATACTCACTGCAATCGGACAGGTAAGCCACGGTTGGCATGGGGTGAATGTTTAGTTATTTTAGATTGGGAGGGTTCTAGCGGCGTCCGACGGGAGTTCAATACTCGCTGCGATCGGACGGGTAAGCCCCCCGCTGGCAGAGGGGTTAATGTTTGGTAAGGGCTCTTGTGGCATCCGGCAGGAGTTCAATACTCGCAGCAATCGGACGGGTAAGCCCCCGCTGGCAGTGAGGTAAACGTTTAATTATTTTAGATTGGTAAGCACTCTAGCGACATCCGACGGGAGTTCAATACTCGCAGCGATCGGACGGATAAGCCCAGCCATAGTTGAACGAGAATAGAAAATGTATACTGTTTCTGAGGTTCTTATGGGAGCTCAATACTCATGGTGTCAGATTGAAGTTTGACTGATTTGACTGGGTGGTTTGAATCATCTGTTTAGAGGGTTAGTTTGCAGACCGGGAGATTTCTTGCAACATTGGATGAAGGCGAGTTTGGGCAGAGCTAGGCTCCTGCGGGAACAGGGGTGACATCACTGCTGCGGCAGTGGAGAAATTAGCCAGAAGAACTGATCTGTGGGAGCCGAGGCAACATCACTGCTGCGGCAGTGGAGAAATTAGCCAGAAGAACTGATCTGTGGGAGCCGAGGCAACATCACTGCTGCGGCAGTGGAGAAATTAGCCAGAAGAACTGATCTGTGGGAGCCGAAGTGACATCACTGCTGTGGCAGTGGAGAGAAGGGCCAGAAGAATTGAGCTCCTGCGGGAGCCGAGGCGACATCGCTGCACTGGCAATGAGATCATTCACATTTTATTGGAATGATGGTATTAGTTGAGTTTGATATTGCTTGTGGGTATGTGTGAGAATATGAGCTGGAGCTGAAAACCTAGCTGATTAGCATTTGTTAGGCTTCTTTAATGTGGAAACAGTTTGATGTAGTTCTTAAAAGCTTCTTATGACCAGTGACCAAGGCTGCGTTCGAAAACTGAAAAATGCTGCCTTCCGAGGACACATTTCAAGGTAAGAAGGCATCAAGGCATGTCTGAATCCAATATTAGCTTCATTTCCTCTCTCATGAGATACCTTCCTCAGATCGATTTTTGAAGGAAGCATAGATGTATCCTTAGCTGCCTTTGATATCCCACAATCCTGTGCTTTCCATTCTGTGACAGTTGAGCTAGAAAAATAAAGATGGTGTCCGAAGGTTGCGTTTGCTGCTCAGTTTGTGTATAAATGTACGATTTTGATCAACATATTTAAATTTTGATATAATTTCTATCGAGAAATTACTACTGTAGTAATTAAATATTTGTTTAGTTCTCACCAAAGCTCGCGCTATATTGCTGTTGATCATTAAACTGTTACACTGCCTCAGAAGTCTGTCCGAAATCAATTTCGTGAGGTACCTTCATGCACAAACGCTGCCATACAAGTCATTCTCTTATAAGATAGCGAGGCAGCAAGACAGCTACCTAGGTTTTCGGACGCAGCCCAAGTGTTTGAATCTGATGCTGGGAAAGGCCTTATTGAGCAGCTGTGATTGTTGCTCCTATGGGGAACGAATTACTGGAAAAGTGGTCTGCTGGGAGCTTGGAGGTTCTTAATGCTGTTTACATGATATAAATAAAGTAATGTTGAGAAGAGAAAATCAGGAAAGGCAGGCTGGAGGAATGGCTGGGGCCGAGGCAGCTTGCAGAGGCAGCCTCATGCTCGGGCTGGCCCCTGGAACCTAGGGAGGAACAAGAAGTGTAGAAAAGAGGGAAGCTGGGAATCCAATAAGGCCTCTGAGCCTGCGCCGCTAGTGGAGGCAACCTCACGCTTGGGTCAGTCCCTGGAGCCTGGGGAGGAACAAGAAGTGTAGAAAAGAGGGAAGCTGGGAGTCCAATAAGGCCTCTGGGCCTGCGCCGCTAGCGGAGGCAACCTCACGCTTGGGTCAGTCCCTGGAGCCTGGGGAGGAACAAGAAGTGTAGAAAAGAGGGAAACTGGGGAGTAAAATATGGCATCTGGGCCTGCGCCGCTAGCAGAGGCAGCCTCACGCTAAGGTCCGTGGTTGAGCTGTAGACCAAAGACAAAAAGAGAGTTTGAGACTGATGACCGGGCTTGCGCTATTAGCGGAGGCATCCTCACGCTAACATCTACAGGCCACAGACAATGGATAGGGTAAGAGATGGTGGGATAAAATGGCTGAAACAGCGGAGCTTGCTCTGCTAGCGGAGGCATCCTTACGCTAGGAGGGAAGGTATTCGCCAAGAGGGCGAAGAGAGCTGTATGTGGTGTGGCACCTGGGAAACTGCGGTGTGTGGCTAGGCGGAGGGAGGAGGAGAGTGGGGAATCTGGGGCCCAGCCCAGGCTCGCTGCGGCCTGACGCCTGTCTTCTAGTGCATGAATCGAAGAAGCAAGAGAGAGGAGATGAAAAAGCAATCTGCGGGATAATGCGCATCATGAAGATAGCTGAGCAAAGATAGCAGTTACTGTTTAGAACAGTTTGGACCATCTATCAGGATGGAAACAAATAAAAAAATATCATATTTTTCCTTATGTGTTGAGGCCTAGAAATTAACTGTATTTAAGTTAAAGCCCATAAATTCAGTTTGAGTTCAGCAAAACTGTGCAAGGCTGAGAAATCGATTATTAATTTTTATTAATAAGCCTAAAATGCTTTATAACCTGCATATATTCACCTCTGGCACAATTGTTTGATACCATACTGTCGTTTACAGTTTGTACTGTAATTGATTGATGTTGAACAATCAAACAGCAAAGTAGGCTACAGACTGATTTAGATGATCGTTTCTTCTTTTAACTGTTGCTGGTTTGAGTCACGTGCACCTTCATTTAGTAAAGATCAAAAGAGACTAGCTTGTAAAAAGAGCTTTGCATAATAAAAATGTGCAACTTGGATTTATTCAATGGTGTTAAACAAGCACTAAATTTACCATGAACGCTGCTTGAATGATTTTTTTATTTTATTTATTTATTTATTTTTATTATTTAATTAAATTTATTTGTTTACTTTTTAGTTCTATTTCCCAATACTTATCCAGACCTGGTACTCAAATAACTCAAATCAAATTCCATGCTTTATCAAACTGAGTAGGAACATACAACATAACAGTTTATTCACTGGTTATTTGTTTATGGTTCGTTATGTTACTTACAGATTCTGATAGTTCTAAATATAGATGAACATACAGATGAATAGGAAAGGTAAAATTTATTTAAATGCATCAGCAAAAGAACGATTTTAAGAATTTGTCCTACCAGTCTGTGCCTCGTCTCAATAGTGAAGCTGTGGATTGAAGTTACAGAAATGCATACTATTACTTTAAGTTTCCAAGCGATTTGTTGATAAATCGCAGAACAGCGATGACAATAGACCCTTTTACAGCCCACGTGATCAAACAGTTGCGCGCGCATTTTGGCAACGGAAGTGTTGTTGTTGCCTATTGGTTTTAACGTGTTAGCAACTCTGAAAGTTTTTCAGGACTCTCAAGTGTAACGCACTGAGCGTGACAATCACTCATTTCGGTCTTTTGTCACGCACTCCCGCCACACATTGTATTCCTCACACAGAAAAATTTTTCATATATGCCGCTGCGCCGGGCAGGAATCAAGCGCGTCTCCCCTGGAGTAGCCTGCCACTTATCAGCCAATCAAAAAAAGAAAGAGGCTACATAGTAGCCAATCAGAAAATAGCACTATTGTATCTGGGTAAGATTTAACGCAACAACCAATGAAAAAAAAGCATATCCTGGAATTGTTCACCATCATCCTCGTTCACCCACAGAGGAAAACACTGGAGCTCTGAGCATCACTTTGAGCACAGAGTAATTCATTATCTCCTATTTTAATGTTACAACAAATTCACAGCTTGTTTGACACAAACAATGACAACTTGACTGCTGTTAGAGAATGTTTCCCAGATAATCAGCATCAGTTTTTCATGAGTGTCTGAACAGTTAACAGTTTTACAGCCTGTTCACTAAAAACCTGCTCAGTAGTCTAGACCTAGTTATATTTTCGTTATCACACGATGACTGACATTTTGTCACATTAAACATCTCTCTCTCCAAATAGGCTTAATAATTTTATTAGCACTAAATAAATTATAGTGTATTACATCGTCGATGTTATTGGTCACTTTAAAAATCATGTCATCTTGTTGGATATTTGTCATTCTTGCCTGTCTTTAAAACTTGAGAGCCCTGGTTTATGTATATATATCTGGCAACTGTATTTGGCCATCTGCTAACGTCTTCTATCCGCTCGACTACACGGATCTGATAGCCGGATACCATTTGATAAAGTCAGCTTTTTAAAATAACTTTATCTGTCTGTGTTGCTTAATCCGCTCGCGAAGCTGTAGATATAAATATCACTTTCGGAGTTGCTAACACGTTAGAACCTATGGGGAACAACACCACTTCCGTTGCCAAAATGCGTGCACATACGTTGCTACGTCATCATTGTGTACAAACAGTAAAAGGGTCTATAAGTTCCGGCCTGGCGCTGGAAGAAGGCCCGCTCCGTCGCGGGAAGAGGCGGCATTGTCCGAGACTCGAGCTTGGTGCTCGGCTGCCTTATTGTCATTTTTCGATGACAGTAATGATTGAATGGGCCAGAGTAGGGAAATACACAGATATCGCGGATGATTCGGACGTGGTGACAGGCCTCTGCGTTTTGGTATGCAGAGACCCGTTTGTTTGGGCTGACGCCCCTCCGAAATAATGCCATTGGATTGGAGAAAATTTTTTAAGGCCAGAGGATTGTGGCAAAGATTCCTCGAGGATGAAAGATTCTTCATCGGACGCAACTTCGGACATGTTAGGAACATAGGGCGGGACCAAATGTTGGAAACTGTCAAGGATCCTTGGGTGAGTTTGACTGTGATTATATACAGGCCTGAACTCATGCCGATTGGGTAGATACGTTTGTGGTAAAGTTCGTAGTTGTGGGAGGAAAGAGGACAGGGATCGGCTTTTAGCTGCTGACAGTCGCTTTATTCTTTCTCAAAGAGAAAATGTCACACAAAGAACACAACAAAACAAAAGCTCGGTGCAACGCACACTTCAATTCTCCACATCCGAAGACGGGCTTCACTCCAATAGACCGGACGGCATACACGACTGTCAGCAGGCTCTCTCTCTCCTCCACTCCTGCTTCTCCTGGCGTTTTATCCTGTCTCCACGCCAATTACTGGAACGAGAAACAGGTGTTCGTAATTTGCATCTAACCCGTTCAATCACCGCGCCTCCCCTGACGCTCCCTCCTGTTGCAGAACCCGCTAAACCACGCCCCCCCCCCCCCCCCCATTTCTGGAGAGGAAGTCGGCCACAGCCATCTGAACACCCGGCCTGTGGATCACTTTGAATTTAAAAGGCTGTAAAGCAAGATACCAACGAGTGATCCGCGCGTTGGTGTCCTTCATGCGGTGGAGCCACTGCAGAGGGGCATGGTCCGAACAGAGGGTGAACTCCTGCCCCAGGAGATAATAGCGGAGAGTGAGGACGGCCCACCTGATGGCTAAACACTCTTTCTCCACGGTGCTGTACTTAGCCTCTCTCTTGGAGAGCTTGCGGCTAATGTACAGCACCGGCCGCTCCTCACCCTCTATCTCCTGGGACAGGACTGCACCCAGCCCCCTGTCCGACGCATCTGTCTGCAACAAAAAAGGGAGAGAGAAATCAGGGGAATGAAGTAACGGCCCGCCACATAAAGCAGCCTTCACCTGGGTAAAGGCCTGCTGGCACAGCTCCGTCCACTGGACCGTATCTGGTGCATCCTTTTTAGTCAGATCAGTCAACGGGCTGGTGAGGTCCGAATAATTAGGAACAAACCTTCTGTAATATCCCGCCAGCCCGAGGAACTGTCTTACCTCCTTTTTGGTCTTGGGACGCGGACAGGTTGCAACCGCTGCTGTCTTATCAATTTGGGGACGCACCTGTCCATATCCCAAGTGGAAGCCCAGATACCTTACTTCCACGCGCCCAATTGCGCACTTCTTCGGGTTGGCCGTGAGCCCAGCTCCTCTCAGCGATCTCAGTACAGCCCTCAAATGCTGCATATGCCGCTGCCAATCATTACTAAAAATAATAATGTCATCCAGATAGGCTGCCGCATACGCAGCATGGGGCCGTAACACTTTATCCATGAGTCGCTGAAAGGTAGCCGGTGCCCCGAACAGCCCGAACGGAAGGGTCACGAATTGGTGTAAACCAAACGGCGTCGTGAAAGCGGTCTTTTCTTTGGATAACGGAGACAAGGGGATCTGCCAATACCCTTTAGTTAAGTCCAGTGTCGAATAAAAGCGAGCTGTACCAAGCCGGTCAAGCAATTCGTCCACACGCGGCATTGGATACGCGTCGAACTTCGACACTGCATTCACCTTGCGATAATCCACGCAGAACCGCACTGAGCCGTCCGTTTTGGGAACCAAAACTATCGGGCTCGCCCAATTACTGCTGGATTCCTCTATTACCCCCATGTCAAGCATTGCCTCTAATTCTGCCTGAACCACTTTTTTCTTGTGTTCAGGTAACCTATACGGCCGGCTGCGAATCACCACGCCCGGCTCGGTCTCGATGTGGTGCTGAATGAGGTCCGTACGGCCCGGTACGGGAGAGAACACGTCGGCAAACTCAGCCTGTAATTTAGAAACATCAGTGAGCTGTGAGGGCGAAAGGTGATCTCCCCCTGGGGCCAGAGCGAGGGATTGTTTTTTTACATTCGCCTCTGGCCCAAGATCATCCTCTCCGCTAATCACCGTCGCCAGCATCACTGATTCCGCCTCACTCCACTTTTTCAGGAGGTTGAGGTGATAAATCTGACGTGCCCCTCTCCTATCGGACCGTATTACCTCATAATCGAGATCACCAATTCGTCGTGTGACCTCAAATGGTCCTTGCCACTTCGCCAGTAATTTTGAGCTTGACGTGGGAAGTAATACAAGCACTTTCCCTCCCGGTGCAAATTTACGTAGATTCATTCCCCTGTCATACAACCGGCACGGTCTGTCCTGGGCTTGTAACAAATTCTCCATAGATAGCCGCCCCAAAGTGTGGAGTTTTGTTCTCAAGTCCAGCACATACTGAATTTCATTTTTTGATTGAGACGGTCCGTCCTCCCAAGATTCTCTTAGGACATCCAGGACCCCGCGGGGGTGGCGCCCAAAGAGAAGCTCAAAGGGGGAAAACCCCGTGGAGGCTTGCGGGACCTCTCGCACAGCGAACAACAGGGGTTCCAACCATTTATCCCAATTTTTGGCGTCTTCTTGCATGAACTTACGAATCATGGATTTAAGCGTGCGATTAAAACGTTCGACCAACCCGTCCGTTTGTGGGTGAAAGACGCTGGTTCGAATCGATTTAATGCCCAACAATTCGTACAGTTCGCGTAACGTACGTGACATAAACGCCGTGCCTTGGTCAGTGAGGATTTCTTTCGGAATCCCCACCCGGGAGATTAAACTGAAGAGGGCGTCCGCAACACTCTTAGCAGAAATGTTGCGGAGAGCCACTGCTTCTGGATATCGGGTTGCATAGTCCACAATGACTAGAGCAAACCGATGTCCTCTCGCTGATCGCTCTAATGGCCCGATGAGGTCCATACCAATTCGTTCGAAGGGGACCTGCATTAATGGAAGGGGGCGCAAAGGCGCTTTTGGGGTGGCCGGCGGATTTACCAGCTGACATTCACGACAAGACGCACACCACCTGCGCACGTTCTCGTGAATGCCCGGCCAAAAGAATCGGGTCATGAGGCGATTTAGTGTCGCTGTTTGTCCTAAGTGTCCAGCCATTGGGTTAGAGTGAGCCGCATGGAAAAGCATTTCCCTGCGGCTCTTTGGTACTAACAACTGGGTTGTATCTTGTTTTGATTGAGCGTCTTGGGTCACTCGATACAACCTATCTTTAATAATCGCAAAATAGGGGTAAGTCAGTGGTCGTCCAGGCTGGAGAGACTGACCGTCGATCATGCTGACCCTCTCAAACGCATTTTTCAGCGTGTCATCGTGAGACTGCTCCAGGGGAAAATCATCACGGTCCGAGAGAATCAGTCTCCCGATTCCGCTCGGTTCCCCTGAAGCAGACACCACTGGTCCCTGATCAGTCTCCCCCGCCTGCACTCGCACTTCCTTCCCCCGCGAACATCTCTTCCAAGAGGCACCCGAACATAAATGTCCCAATAATTTATTAAACGCGGGCCAATTTGTCCCCAAAATTATCGGGTGCCGGAGGTGGGGATTAACTGCCACCTCTACACTATGCTTTTGACCCCTAAATAGAATCCTGACCGACACCAACGGATAACTCGCGATATCCCCGTGCACACAGAAGCAGGCGCGGGGTCCGGTCCGGCGGTGGCCAGACCCGCCCCCCTGGGCGGGGCTCTCGGAGCCACGAACGGCCGGAAATCCGTTCCACCCCGCCCCCGGGGTGGACCACGAGGCGGCCCGGGCGGACGGGACCTAGGAACAGGGACAGGTCGAGAGAGAGAGAGAGAAGGGGGAGAGGGGGAGAGAGAGACAGATGGTAGGGGCTCGCCGACCCCTGGGCACGCCACCAAGTGGTCCTCCGCCAGTTGGATGGCCGAATCCAGCGACGTGGGCCGGTGGCACTGGACCCACTCGGCGGTCTTCCTCGGGAGCCGAGTGGTGAACTGCTCCAGCACCACACGATCGATGATCTGCTCCACGCCACCTCCGTCTGCCATCAGCCATTTGCGGCACGAGTCCCGGAGCTGTTGGGCCAACACGAAGGGCCGGCCCGCTTCCCCCAGCTCCAAAGACCGAAATCGCTGACGATGCTGTTCGGGGGAGCGGCCGACCCGCTGCAGGATGGCCCTCTTCAGGTCGTCGAAGACCAGGAGGTTCTGGATGGGCAGCTGCTGGGCTGCCACCTGCGACTCGCCCGACAGCAGGGGGACGAGCCGCATGGGCCACTGGTCCCGGGGCCAACCGGACACTTCAGCTGACTTCTCAAACAAGTCGAGGAAGGCCTCCGGGTCATCGTGCGGGCCCATCTTCTGGAGTGGCAGCTGGAAGGAGGCAGCAGCTGCCTCGGTGGTTCCCACAGGAACCTCCCGGTCTATCCAGCTCCGGAACCTCTCGCGGTCCTCCTGCTGGCCCTGGATGATGGCCTCGAAGCGGCGCTCCTGGTCGTTGCGAAGATCCACCAGGGCCCGATGTTGTTCTTGGTGAAGGACCGCGAGGGATGCGATGATGTCCGCAAACGGCTTTCCAGCGGCGGGGGCTGCCTGCATGGCGGCGGCTTCCGTCTTTTCCTCCCGGGTTTCGGCACCAGTGTGGTAAAGTTCGTAGTTGTGGGAGGAAAGAGGACAGGGATCGGCTTTTAGCTGCTGACAGTCGCTTTATTCTTTCTCAAAGAGAAAATGTCACACAAAGAACACAACAAAACAAAAGCTCGGTGCAACGCACACTTCAATTCTCCACATCCGAAGACGGGCTTCACTCCAATAGACCGGACGGCATACACGACTGTCAGCAGGCTCTCTCTCTCCTCCACTCCTGCTTCTCCTGGCGTTTTATCCTGTCTCCACGCCAATTACTGGAACGAGAAACAGGTGTTCGTAATTTGCATCTAACCCGTTCAATCACCGCGCCTCCCCTGACGCTCTCTCCTGTTGCAGAACCCGCTAAACCACGCCCCCCTTGCCACAACGTTGATTACAGATTGTTGACAGCTGGTTGAGATGACGTAATGATTAAGATGATGTAATGATTGGGTATCTTATTTGACTTGTTCCTCCTGAACTACGTTTATAAAACATCATAAAGAAAATATTGCATAAATGTTAGTTGACCAGTCCAAAGGGAATTAAATTAATAAGCAGGCCTGCTGACAGGGATTGATCCAGAGGATTGCACAAACTGGTGGCCACCAAAAACATTGGACTTTTCTCCTTAGTATAAGTGGTTTGTGCAGTTCCCTGAGGAAATCCAAATAACTGACAGAAAGGATTATAGACATATCTGATCACAAAAAAAAATAGAGATATAGATGTGGGTTTTATAATTATTACTGACACTGACCTATCATATGAAGACACCTGAAATGTGTATCTTGTTATCCCTGGGAGACATTGCAAATTTGATCCATTGCAGAGATTTTAAGAATTTTGGATTGTGTTAATTAAAATAACTTTGGACATTGTGTTGAATAAGCAAGATTGAGTGATCAAGCTAAACAGAGATTTAAACAGAGATTTTGTTTTAACACACATGTTATACAGATTATGTGAAGTTAATAAACATAATTTCCCATCTAATCTTCCAATTAATACCAAGGTACTGTATAAAACCAGCATCTTAGCTCTTCCTGTTGTTAGTTCTTTTGGCATCCCTCCTCCTCTCCTTCTCCTCCTTTTGTACTAATTTTGCCTGTTATAGGGGGGCAATCGGAGCTCGAGTAGGATATTATTTCCGAGCCCCTCTATAGCAGACAGCAAGCCAAATCTGTTTACCACTTACACTAAGATTATATGGGCACACAAACTCGTGAAACAACAATTAGACTCTTTGGTTTAACCCTAAAAGGTTTGAGAGAATAGGTATCAATAATAAGAGTGATTAAAACACTATGGTATACATGTGACTGAAAATAAGGCTACTCAAAATGAAATGCTGCTATTTTCTGCATTCTGCAAAGAAGAAAAATGCTAGCTTTTTTCTGCAAAAATAACTTGCTTTATTAAAATAGCATGAACAACTGCTGTTATCATCTAGATGAGACTTTGTAGAATTTATAAAGGATAAATTTGATTAATGCGGTTCTCTGAGTGTTCAATTTCCAGATTACCCCAGATGACTTCTGGGACGGCTGCCTTGACATACTAACTGAAAGCAACTGGACTGTGCAACAAGTGAGATCAAGAAACACAAGGACATGGCTGCAGAGAGGAGAAGAGGCATTGGTTGATGGGCCTTCACTCCCCCTGAAAGAGGAAGTTGAAAACTTCTGAAGGGATGATATGGACAAAGACAGAGTCAATGCAGTAATGACCAAGAAAACATGCTGTTATCATGCAAATGGTCTCCTCCGCAGCTTGATCTGTAACAAGGCGGGAATCAGGCAGAGATCCATTTGCAAGCTTTATTGAATTTAGAGTAGTCGTACAGGCAGGGTCAGACAGGAGCAAACAGGAATCACAAGGAACAGGCAGAATCGTGGTCAGAATACAGGCAATGGTCAGAGGCAGGCAGATATCAATCACGGAACAGGATAACAGAGTGAGGGTCAAAACAGGAGCAGGAACAGGAGCAGGAACAGGAACAGGAACAGGAACAGGAACAGGAACAGGAACAGGATAAACACAGAGTAACGCTTGGAATTGCAACAATAGTTAACAAGACTTTGCAGTCAGGTGGTGTGTGTGACAGTCCTTTATAGTCCTGGTAATGAGCTGCAGCTGCGTGTGGTGATTAGTGTGGTGATTGGTGGAGTGAGTGCAGGTGATTGGCAGAGAGGATTATGGGGAATGTAGTCCGGGAAGTGACAGGAGCAGATGGTGATCTTGACAGATCAAAAGTCAGACTGAGAAGAGGCAGAGAGACAACAGCATCCAGAGTCAAACCAGTCACACCATGACACCAGGCCATCACAGACTTACAGAGCAAAAGCACTGGATGAGGAGGGAAACACTCAAACTGCATCCCGACCAGTTCAACTGATTGCTGACCCAAGCAGAAGGACTTCATCCTTTCCTAAGAAGGCACAGGTGATACATTTCCATTTATCACTACTGGATTGTATTCATATTAATTGTATTTTTATTATTCACTGGTCCAACAGCAGTTCTCTGCATTCTGTTAAGCTAACATTTTCTATCTGCTTTCTTTCAATAGACATCAGTCCAGCCGTAAGCATTGAAAATCAGAAAGAAAGAAAAAAGGAGGGGAGGCTGAGTGTTTGCTTGACTTAACAATGAACTAAATCTGGGACTGGACTTAGTTAGGGACTTGGATTAGTGAGGGGATATTGAATTAACTAACTAAGGGCAAATGCATAATTAGATCATTGATGAAGTTGTCCAATGTAGAGGAACATTTTAGACTTGCCTTTTAAGACAGAGCTGATGAGCCTGTATGATACTGAGCTCTCTACCTGGGAAAGAGGGACTGAAAATGTTCAAGAACGAAAATGTGGATGATAAAGCTGTGGTGCTGGTCACTCCATCTTGGTCAATATTTTTTTAGGGCTACTGTAGATCTAAAGTAGTAATTGCAAAATTACAAATTTATGATATTACCAAGGCTGTCATTACCATCGATTGCATGATGTTAATACTGTATTGTTGGTTATCAGTTCAAAATAATGGTGAGATCTAAAGTCAATTCAAATAGCAGCTTATGACAAACAGGAAAAAAGGCCATGGTGTTTAACACAACTGCATGGCAACTAATACCGATCAGTGAAAATCAAAGTCACTGATAGATGATTTGATGATTTTTTTTTTTCATGATAAATGATTGATATTTTTTATTTTTTAGCCAAATGCAACATTTGTGTCCAAAACAATGTCAGAAAAGGTGTGTACATGGATTTGAATGGTCAACCAAGGGGAATACCCAATTAATTTAAGAATGGAGATGAAGTAAAATCAGAATTTCAGTATATTTGTTTGTATAATTTATAAAAAAAAATATGAATTACATTTATTGTGATTAACAGAAGCTTATAAACCACACTAAAGACGCATTGAGAGCCTTGGGAGAACAGTTGGGGACCCATAAGCAAAATGACAAACATTAAATTGGTTATACTAAGAAGAAAGGAGGTGTTTGTAAAGTATATGAAGCTAACTGTTGTACTTATGTTCCAAATAATACAGCTCCTGATGGATCATTCAACGAGGCAATGAAGAAACTGAATAATAAGAGAAGAAATCACTAAAAATGAAGGAGATAAGCATACTGAGAACTAGATTGACAAAATATTTGAATTGTGGGGTAAATTGCTTAAATTGGTAAAGTGGCTGTTGGTATTTTGGTTGTGTTGTTCCATTGGCCTTTTTCTCAGATCAATGATGGCAAATGCAGCAGCCAAACAGATGATCAATGTAATCTGTAAGACAAACTGGAGTCGATATCAGATGCACCAACACTGGAGTGTACCCAATTGGTCCAGGGCTGGATGAGCTGGACGAATTTCTGTAAGACTGACTACATAAAGAGATGGAAGGGGTGCCTTTTTTTTTTTTTATCACAAAGTTTGATCATGTTTTTGGTGAGAAAGGGAGTTAGCCACATCATGTCTTTTCTTTGGGGCAAAAACAAAGTAAGCAATGTAGAACATGGGTAGAGTAGGCAGTTAGTAAGTGGGTGTTTTGTTTATTATTTTGGCTTAAACCCACTTCCTGATTTTATTTTAGTTTTTATCTTTTATTATTATTACGTTTGTTCAAGTTATTATACTTATATTACACTACATCAATGAGAGGGTACAACTGAGGGTCTGAAGCAGGTCATTATCCATGTTACGAGGTAATGCAACCAGATTTGAAGGGAAATTACAATGTTTTCTTAAATTTCATTTATTACTATACTTATTTATTCATTACTTTGAAGTAGTAATATGTACTTACTAACCTACTGGAAAGTCCAATGGAACTCAAAAGAAGAAAAGATTGACGAGCACATCAGTGCCTGGCAGCTTGGGCAGACTCTACTGGTGGTTTAAAAGCTCACTGTCAGCCCCAACACCAGATAGTGCCCTAGGCAGGACCAGGGAACCTCTGGCAACGGTGGAGCAGCCCAAATAGCACTCCAGGCCACCAGAAGCACCTGAGAGTTTCTCTGACACCATGAGAAAACCAGTGCACCAAAATTAATAATCTTATATTAACCATAATGAGTTTAATCACTGATATATTCTGCATAACCAAGACAACCATGGGCAAGGCCAAGACATTCAATGCACATGCTTTAACACAAATTGTTGATTTTGTTGACCACCTAGAGTTTTTAGTTAGGGAGGCAGAGCCTTTTACACTTCCCTAGTAAAAATTGTGAGCAGTGATGTTTGACTCTGACCTCTTCTGGAATGCAGTCACATGAGGCAGCCGTTTGGTAGTGAAAAGGAGGACCACAATTGGTCCTGAGACAGAAGAAGAGAGGGCTGACTTGTGAGATTGCACATGTTGTGGTTTCATGTTAAAAAATCACTTCTTAAATATATTTAATTCCAGAATTATTACTTTATTGCACAATAAAGGAGCAGCTAGGAGACCTAGGATAGCCTCAGAGACAGCTGCTGAATTTCTCCTACCATCTCCTTATATATTCAGACAAATGCCCTTTGCCATACATTCTATACATATTATTGGAAAGGTCATTTTACAGTCTTTAATTGGAAACAGGATTTTCCATTCACACAAACAGATTCAAATTTCACGTGTACAGCAATGCTATCATGTTATCAGGACACACATGTTCAGCCCTACACACATGTGAGTTTATGATTTTAATGGTAGAATAAAGCACATCATATTTACTATAATATACTAAATTTTTACCATAAAAATCTTCTACACACTCTGGGAAAGGGGAAATGGAAGTGGGAATTAAGAGATTCCCATTTGGCCAATAGGAAAAGGGTTGACCATCAACTGGCAGAAGGCCATGAGAGATTAATCAGAATCAGAATCAGAAAGAGCATTATTGCCAGGTATGTTGTTTACACATACTAGGAATTTGTTTTAGTGACAGAAGCTCCACAGTGCAACAGAATAACAGCGACAAGACAAGACACATAGTAAAAAGAATAAAATAATAATATACAAATTTACAAGGTAGACAAAGTGCAAAAAAAAGCAAAAGACAATATATATTATAGACAATTGTATTTACAATTATGTGTGCAGATTGAGATATAAATCAGTGATTTAAGTAAATAATGTGTAATAGTGTTGTGTGTTCCGTGTTTGTCAAGTGTTCATAAGATGATTGCTTAAGGTAAAAGATGTACAGTAGTTGGCAGTCAACCACCCTTACTAAGAAAATTGTCTCTTACATAAGCAACACCTGCAATTATATTAGTAAAATGACTATGGCAGAAAGGTCAGGGAGTACATGGGAAGGAGGTGTGGGAGGAGAGGGTGATCTCACCCTGTAAGAGATTTGAAAAATGTATAAAAACTGTGCCCTGACTAAGAGAGCCTCAGATGTGAATCTGGCATCTCACTTTATTGTTTGACAATAAAGTTAAGTACTTCTGAGACCTGGAACTTCGACTTTGTGAGTTTTTCTTCAAGACCAGAACTGCAGGGACAAAGAGACATCGAATCTGCCACGATACTATCAACATTCAATGATTCTGATGGTTTAACAGCATCCATCTTGTTGTATCACAGGACAGTGTACTCCTGGTACCATGTGGTGTTCATTAAATAAACACTCTGCCTGTACATCTACTGTACTACTGCCATCTAGAGGACAATAATAAGAACAACAATTGATAACAACAACTAATCACCACAGTTATGAAGTGTTATTTTACATTTGATTACTTTAATTCTGTACCTGAAAACTACTGAACTACCTGAAAACCCGAAAAGCACTGTTATTTAATTTGTATCTTTGTTATATTGTATTTATTTGTGCTATTTGTAATTAGATTATTTGTTCTTATTTTATTACTGACTGTTTACTTGTATTTAATAATGTTTTAAATTTACATTAATTAGTCTATAGGTTTTGCTGTAGTTTCAAAATTGT
The DNA here is from genome assembly GCF_024489055.1 of Chanodichthys erythropterus. Taxonomy (NCBI): domain Eukaryota; kingdom Metazoa; phylum Chordata; class Actinopteri; order Cypriniformes; family Xenocyprididae; genus Chanodichthys; species Chanodichthys erythropterus. Next base: position 58,518,003 of record NC_090232.1, on the reverse strand, counting down.
AACAGAGAATTGTGATATATTTTACTGGTATCTAAACATTTGAACCACAGACAACGTTGGATGGTAAACGTTGGTGGACAGCCATATTTAGGTCTCTCCAGAGATGCTCAATTGGGTTTAAGTCAGGGCTCTGGCTGGGCCATTCAAGAACAGTCACGGAGTTGTTGTGAAGCCACTCCTTCATTATTTTAGCTGTGTGCTTAGGGTCACTGTCTTGTTGGAAGGTAAACCTTCGGCCTAGTCTGAGGTCCTGAGCACTCTGGAGAAGGTTTTCATCCAGGATATCCCTGTAGTTGGCCGCATTCATCTTTCCCTCGATTGCAACCAGTCGTCCTGTCCCTGCAGCTGAAAAACACCCCAACAGCATGATGCTGCCACCACCATGCTTCACTGTTGGGACAGGTGATGAGCAGTGCCTGGTTTTCTCTACATATACCACTTAGAATTAAGGCCAAAAAGTTCTATCTTGTCTCATCAGACCAGAGAATCTTATTTCTCACTATCTTGGCAAACTCCATGCGTGCTTTCATGTGTCTTGCACTGAGGAGAGGCTTCCGTCGGGCCACTCTGCCATAAAGCCCCGACTGGTGGAGGGCTGCAGTGATGGTTGACTTTCTACAACTTTCTCCCATCCCCCGACTGCATCTCTGGAGCTCAACCACAGTGATAGCTCCTGATAGCTCAGTTTGGCCGGACGGCCATCTCTAGGAAGGGTTCTGGTCGTCCCAAACATCTTCCATTTAAGGATTATGGAGGCCACTGTGCTCTTAGGAACCTTAAGTGCAGCAGAATTTTTTTTGTAACCTTGGTCAGATCTGTGCCTTGCCACAATTCTGTCTCTGAACTCTTCAGGCAGTTCATTTGACCTCATGATTCTCATTTGCTCTGACATGCACTGTGAGCTGTAAGGTCTTATATAGACAGGTGTGTGGCTTTCCTAATCAAGTCCAATCAGTATAATCAAACACAGCCGTATCCACTGTATATTAAGATCAAGGTCATTATATAGGTTTTTAAATGACAAAACACACACTTGCACATATTTAAAAATCAGAATATCAGATAGTTGATGACATGGTGAGAAAAGCAAAACATCTTTCATATAGTGTGGCCGCAGTGTGTCACTTGACAAGCATGGCTCATCGTCATGGAAACAATAAAGGGAAACATTTTGATCTAAAATAACAGTCGCCTTTATCTGGGAGGTTGATCTGATTGGTTGAAGGACTATCCAATTGCATGAATAATGCTCGTTGATCCAGCCTCTTGTGCAGTAGAAAATATATACAGACTCCCCAGAAAAAATTTCAATTTTAAATTGAGCTTGGTCTGGTGATAGCCAGACAATGAAAATACAGTATTGGTATGGGAAAGTACTAAAAATGAAAGTATCAATATTGGCCTTGTTCCGGAAAAAGTGGTATTGGTGCATCCCTAGTAATTACTGTGGAGCCGCTCAAGCCCGCTCTGTATGCCCACCTGTATTTCTCACCTGGCTGTCAAATGATCTCATCACCCTGATATTATCTTTATTAGTGATCTGCTTACTGGTATCAAATACGGTTTAAAACCCGGCATTGAATGCCTGCTCACTCAGAATATCATCTGCAATAATCTTCAATCTGTTCTAGCAGAGCCCAGTAGTAGACGAGCTTGGAATCATGGAGTAGACCCACGCAACTCACTGATTCCAAGCATTAATAGTCTTATCCCACTCGAAGAATACTCTCTTCATTACCATTATATCAAACAAGCTATAAAAATTATTATAAGCAACAAGTTACAAGACGAAGGAGAATGGAGACTTGGAATCGGAGACAAACATCAGGTAAAGGGTCTTTAGGTGAGTAACATCCAAGGAGCGCATCCGGTGGGTCATAGACGAGACTAGACAAATAGAGCATGTGGAGAGTCTTTATAACTGGTGCAGGTGATGAGTGACAGCTGGAGGTGATCAGTGGTGATTGTTGATGGAGTGCAGGTGAGTGGAAGGAGGGATGATGGAAAATGAAGTTCAGAGTGGATGACAGGGCTGGTGACCATGACAGTACTCCCCCCCCCCCCTGCCATAGATGGAACAACCAGGGAGGGAGGGCAGGTGTCCTGGAGTCTTGACAGGAGGGAGAGTGGTGGTGCAGGCAGGTATGAATCCTCCAGGGCAGAGCCGGGAGCTCGGGAGGCCAGGGCAGCGCTAGGAGCTTGGGAGACCAAAGAAGCCGGGAGCCTGGCCATTCAGAAATCCATGTTTTAGTAGCACAGTAGACTGGAGAACAGGGGATTCCATTGGCCGCTGTGGCCAGGATGCAGGAGACTGGAGAACAGGAGATTCCATCGGCCGCCATGGCTGAGACACAGGAGACTGGATAACAGGAGATTCCTTTGGTCACTCTAACCGTGACGAGGAGGCTAGTGATGGTCATACATACCGCAAAATAGGAACAGGGTGGCAAGCAGGTCTGGCTAGCCTTCGTGGCCGAGACAAGGGAACTTAAAACAGGAACGGCCATTTATCCCAGATTCTTATTAAGTGGGGGTCATTTTTTAGGATTCTTTACAGATCCATTCTTTAGAGATCCTGACACCTTGCACTTCTGGAGACTCCGGGCAGGTTGCAGTTCTGGAAAATGGTCGTGCTGGAGACTAAAGGATTCCTGATGGTTTCACACTTAATTATTCACCTTAATTCTTATTTATTTTGCAGTTAACGTGTCTTTTTTTCTCGACCTGTTTTTCTTCTGACACTGCTGAACCAGTGAGCATTTTGCTGTCCATTGGTCATGCCTTAACTTTGCAATTTCTAGAATTGCATTAGTATTGCATCCTTCTCATGGGCATTTAATAATTTTTGACTTTTCTTAATTATGCACACCTGAATATAAAGCGTTTTTCATTTCCAGCCTTTATGAACAATTATACATCACTTATAAATGATTAAATAAAAAATAATAGTAGTTTTTAAGATTGATGTGTTTTAGAATTTGTAAAATGTGCCTGGATAAAAATATGATCAGAAAATCAACTTGCCTAATAATTCTACACACACACACACACACACAACCACACATATATATACAGCTATGGAAAAAATTAAGAGACCACTTAACATTGATTTCTGAACTTGGAGTGGTCTCTTAATTTTTTCCATAGCTGTATGCATAACCATCCTGGTTTTGCTGCAGCATGAATCTCATCCAAAACTGAAACACTTCAGAGAGTGACCATTTTGACTTTCTGAGGCCCAGGGGCATTCTGATACAATAAGGACAATTGATATGGAAATAGATTTATTGTGAAGATAAGGTGGGAAGCCCCTCATGTGATGAATCTTAGAGGTTCTGTTGTTGTAGATTTCACAGTGACTGAAGGAGGAGGGATCCTGTTGGAAATGTAACAGAGAGACTCTTTCATAGCATAATTTGCCACACATTATGATCATTTAAAGAAGGGGGAGCTGGTCATGAGAGAAAGTTTCCTCAAAACATCTCACATGATGTCTTTTAGTCATGCTCTTATGAACCATGTGATCTTGTTTTAGAGGAGGCTATACACAAAGCTACTATTGTCATTTAAGTTCATTCCTACATTTATGATATTGTCATGTTTAGTTTTAAACTGGTAAAGGTGGCCATACAGAAGAAAAATTAAGAAAATGAAAATTACCCATCAAAAAGTGTTCAAGTTTAATTGTTAACTGAAACATGAGAGACTATTTACTTAATATCACACATGACCAGATATGCAGAATGCAGCAAGTAAATATAAAATAGCGCCAAATAAAAATACTTAGAATGAGGTTGTCCAATCTAACACCTGAATCCTTCGAGCCTATGCCCCTTCAATTGTTAGTAATCGGTTGCATCGTATTGTGGCGATTTTAACCAATGGGAAACCGCAACGGAACACACTTTCCCCCCTACCCCAGCACAGGTCTGTGCACGCCACTGGTTCAAAGTCATGTTCAAAATCATTTTAAATGATTTATTTTTTTTTAAATCAAGATTTGTTCTCATAAAGAAGACTTATGTGAGAATCACACTATATTATAATAATTATGTGGCCTTGCCTTCTTACGTTTAGCGAACACTCTCAGAAAAAAGAAAAAAAAAAAGTGCAAAATTTGTACCTTTAGGGGTACAACAGCTTGTCAATGGGGCAGTAACCTCAAAAGGACATCTTTGTACCATATTTAATACCCATAAAAATAGTTGTACATTAAGGGTCTATATTACTACACTGAGGTACTAATGTGGTCCTTTTAAAAGTAGATAAGATAAACAGATGTCTTTTGTGACTGCTAAAGTCACAAGCTGTTTTACCTCTAACGGTGCAATTTATTTTTCTTAAGAATGTAGAATAATGTAGAACAGAGGAAAACTATCTGGAAACTACCCCTCTATTTCCATATACTGCAGACAAGGACATTTCGAAATTAATCAACTTTTTTGATATAGCTGACTTCATATTTCTGATGTCTTGTCTCCATGGTGTTAATAATTCTATGTACTAATGGTGCAGGCTATCATTAAATTAAAAAGTGACATAAGCTTTTAGACGTGTTTTATTTTCCAAAATACAAATACCTTCAGGAGCAAGATTGTTGTGGTCCACTGGCTTGATGTGATAATAAAGCACTGAGCTCATATGCCTAAGCAAAATAATCAAGCAAAACACTTTCATTTGGATAATATATGTAAACTACCATAACTAATTTTAACAAATCACACTTAATTGCACACTGATACCACAATCAACAGCAAATGGTGTAAACATATAATTTTCTGTCTTTATTGTCTTAAACTTTGCATTGCAACAAATTTAAGACAAAAAAAGTCTTAACAGTAAAACATAAAAGATGGACAATACACGAAAGAAATACATAAAAAAAAACTACAAAAAAAGTTAACAGAGACAGCAGGAATTATAATACAATTAAGTGATAAGTAAAATGTTTGAAGCATTGTGTCATGTTGGAGATTAATCATAAAATCTGTGTAAAAGGCTCTAAGAAAACTCAGATCTAAAGTGAATCTTTGACAAAAACTGACAAATACACTATCCTAAAAGACATACTGGATTGTGAAACCACATCACACACCCCCATCCCCCCAGCATTTCAAAGCTAATAATAATGTCAATAATAGAATATTACAAAAACATATATAAACAAAGATACATACTGCATACTGAATTGTGAAACCACATCCCCCATATTATATATATATATATATTTTTTTTAAGAACTACTATATACAGGTTCATAATTTACATAAATGATGCATAATGTATAATTAATTCTAAAGTAAAGGTCATGGTAACCCACTAGTAATGACTGAAGTATTACCAAATCGTCATTGTAAACTTTTGAGGTTTTGTACATTTTTGTACAGTAATTACTTCTGATGTATTTGGTAACACTTAAGTAATTACAAGTGGGTTACCATGATCTTTACTTTAGAATACTGATTCAAATAAGTAGTAGTTCCTTTTCGAATTATGTAGTAACTCTTGAGTTATCATGTTTCTCACTTTAGAATACTGATCCAAATAATTAGTAATTCCTTCTGAAGGATTTGGTAATACTTCAGTGATTACAAGTGGGTTACCATGATCTTCACTTTAGAATTAATTATACAGTACATTATGCATTATTCACATTAATTATGAACCTGTATATAGTAGTTCTTAGTAGTTCTCTGGGAGGTATAAAAAAAATAGTAGTTACTAAAGTTACTAGTATTCTAAAGCGTTACCCTCTTCTGTATTAGAGTTCATTAAATGGCATGAAAATGGCTGTAAGGCAATTCTTTGAATACATACACCACAAACAAATCTACCATTGTTCTTACAATCAATTGCTTTATGACATTTAAAAAAATCATTAAATGTACAGGGAACTACAGAGAGCATGTGAAGTCACGTTCAAATTTGGTTTAATATTTCCGTGAAGCATGAATGAAGGTTGGGAAAAACTTGCACAGTGTTGTTCAGATAGCGTGACAGTGTCAATGCTGAGAATCAGTCTTAAATCAGTCAGATAAATTTGACTTTTTTTTTCCCCTACGGCATCTTAAACTTTGAAGAAAACACATGCAAATAGAAAAAACACCAGCAAATTAAGAAAACGTCATTAGTTTGACAACACATGTGCTGCAAATACGCACAATGTTTCCAAATACAAAAATGTGCTAGTACAAATACTCACAACACACATACGATCAGAATGTTAAAATAACCAAAAACAAAAAAACTCATTAGGGCTGGGTTTCCCGAAACCGTCTTAACTCTACGTCGTTCTTAAATTATACCTTAAGCTGTACCTTAACGTTAATACGTGTTTCCCGAAACGTTCTTAGTTAAGTATAGCCTACCTTCTGTAAGTCATACTTTCGTAAGGTTGGTCTGGAGCAATTTATCACTGCTGACGGTCAATACGAATATAATTCTGAAACTGTAATATACCCAGTGTTCGATTAGGATTATGGCAAAGAATAAAATGCAAAAAAATTCACTGCTAAATTCAAATGTGCTTTGGCACTGAACCAGAGACAGACGCGCGCTCTGCGCTTGTCATGTAACGTTATCACAACTATTCAGTGTTTTTAACCTCATTGCGCTTTATTTTAGGTTTCAGACATTTAAATACACATTTGAATTAAGTCGGCTACTGCATTAAAAAAAAGACATTTATAGTTTGTTAAATTCAAATTACACTGATGTCTACGGAAGCTGCAAAAATAACCCTTTCAATTTTAATTTGACGAAGTGTTTTATTCATATCAGATACACATTGTTTATGAAACAATAAAGTTTACTCTATTCTTCTCCCAGTTCACCGGCCACATACTTTTATGTATTTCGGGGAAGATTTCATATATCCGACAGCTCTAACTGCCGTGCAAACTCATTGCGCAACAAAACACATTCACTTTCACATTGTCACAGACACGTCAGGTTCCACCTCACTCCCTTACCCACGCACTCAATCACCGGAATTCTAATCACCGCCACCTGAAGCTCATCACCACAGTCATCAGTCACACTATATGAACCCCACACTCACACACACACTTTGTCCGGTCTCGTTCGTGATACACCCCGTTGTTCACTTACCTCAAGGACTCTCAAAACGATACTTACCTGTCTACATCATCTCCTTCGTCTCCATTGTCTCCAGTACTCCTCGTGTTCCTACCTGCCTGTGTGAGTGTTCCTGTCTGCCATCTCCAGCGTCTCCTTCCACCATCACCTGCATTACAAAGAAAAGGACAGTATTACCTCTTATTCATCTCCAAGACCTTCCATATCTATATTCCCTTACCTGTTTGCTCTGCTGATTGTCACAATAAACTGCCCAACTGCTTTTATCTCTGCTTCCGGTGTCTCTGTTGTAACAGAAGACCGGACCTTAACAGCCATACATCAGCATGAGCTACAATGACCCATTTCAAGAGCTCGTGGACGCATTGCGCCGAGCACTCACCCCTCAACCACAGTCACCGCCGCCAGGACCCCTCACCGCTGCCACTTCCGCATCCACTGTCACCGCTGCTTCACCTGTTTACACCGCCAGTCCCATGGCCAAACCAGCGCCCTACTCAGGATCGGCGGAGGACTGCAGCGGATTCCTTCTTCAGTGCGAGTTGGTCCTGGAGATGCAGCCGCACCTCTATCCCACCGAAACGGCGAAGATAGCGTTCATAATCTCCCAACTGCAAGGTAAGGCCCTTCAATGGGCGGATTCCCTCTGGACTCAAAAAGGCTCAGTCGTAAAATCCTATCCAGCGTTCGTCTCCCACTTCAGAGAAGTCTTCGGAAGACCTTTGGCTGATTCTTCTACTGGTGAGAAACTGTACAATTTAAAACAAGGAAACCAGACTGTTAACGATTATGCCTTGCAGTTCAGAACGCTCGCCGCAACCAGCGGCTGGAATGAACAAGCCCTCATCACCACCTTTCGACAAGGTTTGGAGCCTAATGTGCGGTTGCATCTCGCTGCATACGAGGACTCCATGGGACTCGAACAATTCATCCAACTCGCCATCCGTGTGGGTTCTCGTATGCAGTCGTGTCTCCTTGAGCACCAGGGCCAACCACTGACCACCACCCTCCTCCGTCGGTCCGAACCCGTCAGCTCTCCAGAACCAGCCACCGAACCCATGCAAGTGGATAACTCACGTTTGTCTCCAGCAGAAAGGCAGAGAAGGCTGACCCTGAATCTTTGCTTGTACTGTGGATCCCCTGGGCATGTCATCTCCACATGCCCAACCCGTCCTCCTCGACCTGTGGTGAGTGCTATCATTCCTTCAATCCAAAAGATGAAACCACTCACTACTATCGTAAACCTTACTGCTGCTAATGCTTCCGTTCCAGTGGTGGCGCTCCTCGATTCAGGGTCAGCAGGAAACTTCATCTCCGGCGCCCTCTGTCGACACCTCGGGCTCAAGACCTCGCCTTCTCCGATTAACTACCAGGTCCACTCCATCACGGGCAAACCCCTAAGCCGAAAGATGATTCGTCGCGTTACTGGTCCCCTTCAACTGCAAGTGGGTATCTTCCACTCTGAGAACATCCATCTGCTGGTTCTGGAGGAATCCACCGCTGACGTGGTTCTAGGGCGCCCGTGGTTGGAACTCCACAATCCCACCATCTCCTGGCGCACGGGCGAAGTCCTGAAGTGGGGCGACCACTGCTTCTCCAGCTGTTTCCCAGAACTTCCTGTTCCAAGATCTCCTCTCTCCAAGAATATCTCCGTGAACGCTACCTCCATCGAAAGTCCTGTGGAAAAACGCTCCGTCGATGTTCCACCCGACTACGCCCCCTTCAGTGACGTCTTCTGCCCGCAACGCGCCTCCAAGCTTCCTCCACACCGGCCATGGGACTGCGCCATCGATCTGTTACCGGGTGAGCCAGTGCCTAGGGGACGCATTTACCCCCTATCTGTACCGGAGGAGAAGGCCAAGGAGGAATATATTAAAGAGGCCCTTAACCAAGGATACATCCGCCCGTCTACTTCCCCTGCTGCTTCAAGCTTCTTCTTCGTGGCCAAGAAGGACGGAGGCTTGCGGCCCTGTATCGATTATCGCTCATTGAACAAAATTACAGTGAAATTCAGGTATCCACTTCCCCTCGTCCCAGCGGCCCTGGAACATCTCCGCGGTGCCACTGTGTTCACCAAGCTGGACCTCCGCAGCGCGTATAACCTCATCCGGATACGCGAGGGGGACGAGTGGAAGACCGCCTTCGTCACGCCCACCGGCCACTATGAATACCTCGTGATGCCGTATGGCCTGGTCAACGCCCCTCCGTATTCCAGGATTTCATCCATGAGGTGCTCCGGGAGTTCCTCCACAAGTTCGTTCTGGTGTATATTGATGACATCCTCATCTACTCCCGGAGCTTGGCCGAACATCGCCACCACGTTGCGGAGGTCCTCAAGCGCTTACGGCAGTTCCAACTCTTCCTAAAAGCAGAGAAGTGTTCCTTCCATCAGCCCTCTGTCCACTTCCTGGGATATGTGATTGACCACAGTGGCATCCGGATGGACGAGGGGAAGGTTTCCGCCATCCAGAACTGGCCAACTCCCACTACCATTAAAGAACTCCAACGTTTCCTCGGCTTCTCCAATTTCTACCGTCGCTTCATCAAGAATTACAGCACCATCGTCAGCCCACTCACCAACCTGCTCCGTAAACAGCCCAAGTCTCTGTCCTGGTCCCAGCCTGCCACAGAAGCTTTTGAGACCCTCAAGAAAGCCTTCACCACCGCTCCCCTCCTCGTCCACCCCAATCCAGATTTACCATTCGTCGTGGAGGTGGACGCCTCCACCACCGGAGTGGGAGCGGTCCTCTCACAGCAGCAGGGGAATCCAAGTAGGCTCCATCCATGCGCCTTCTTCTCCCGTAAGTTCAACCCGGCGGAGGTAAATTACGACATCGGGGACCGTGAACTCGTGGCTGTCAAGCTCGCCCTTGAGGAGTGGAGGCATTGGTTGGAGGGAGCTAACCACCCTTTCCAAGTTCTTACTGACCATAAAAACCTTGAGTATCTGAAAGCTGCCAAACGACTCAACCCACGTCAAGCCAGATGGGCAATGTTCTTCTCAAGATTTAACTTCGCCATCTCATACCGCCCTGGGTCGAAGAACCTCAAGGCCGATGCTCTCTCACGTCTCCACGCTCCCGAGGAGAAGAATGATGACCCTGAGACTATCCTGCCCGAGTCTCTCTTCATGAGCCCCATCGAATGGTCGGAAGAGACTTTACCCTCCTCCAATGCCTCCTCACGCACTCCGCCGGGTTGTCCCCAAGGCTTGCGTTACATCACCAGGACACGACGCACTCCACTCCTGCACTCCGTTCATTCATCACTTGGCACTGGTCACCCGGGGGTCAATGAGACCCTCTCGCTGCTCAAACAGCGCTTCTGGTGGCCAAACATGGCCAGCGACGTCAGAAGGTACGTGCAGGGCTGCAGGGAGTGCGCCATCTCCAAGAGCCCACGCCATCTTCCAACCGGCAAGCTCAATCCTCTGCCCGTTCCTGAGAGACCCTGGTCACACCTGGGAGTAGACTTCGTCACCGACCTCCCTGAATCTGATGGTCACACCTGTATTCTGGTAGTCGTAGACCGTTTCTCCAAAGCCTGCCGTCTGATCCCCCTGGAAGGTCTACCCACTGCCATGGCCACAGCGGAATTAATGTTCAACCATGTCTTCCGTCATTATGGAATCCCCGAAGACATAGTCTCTGATAGAGGACCTCAATTTATCTCTCGAGTCTGGAAGGCGTTCTTCTCCCTCCTGGGTGTGACCGTCAGCCTATCGTCTGGATACCATCCTCAGTCGAACGGGCAGACGGAACGGAAGATCCAGGAGATTGGCCGCTTCCTGCGTACCTTCTGTCATGGCCACCAGGACTCCTGGAACCAGTACCTGGGCTGGGCCGAGTACGCCCAGAACTCCCTCCGTCAAGCTACAACAGGTTTAACACCTTTCCAATGCGTGCTCGGCTTCCAGCCCCCACTGTTCCCCTGGGACGGGGAACCCTCCAACGTGCCAGCGGTCGACTACTGGTTCCGGGAGAGCGAGAGGGTATGGGACTCAGCTCATCACCAGCTGCAGAGAGCCCTGCGCAGGCGCAAGATGACAGCCGACCTTCAGCGCTCCCACGCTCCTACCTACCAACCGGGGCAGAAGGTCTGGCTGTCCACCAGAGACATCAGGATGCGCCTGCCCTGCAAGAAGCTGAGTCCCCGCTTCATTGGCCCATTCACCATCCTCCGACAGATCAACCCCGTCACCTACCGGTTACAACTTCCTGCACAATATAAAAGAATTCATCCAACCTTCCATGTGTCACTCCTAAAACCTCACCACCCTTCTGTTCTTCCTTCCACAGAACCTGACGTGGCAGCCGTCGAGCCCCCCCTTCCACTCATCCTGGACGATGGGACTGCCTACGAGGTTCGAGAGATCCTGGACTCCCGGCGCCGTGGTGGTCTCTTAGAATATCTGGTGGATTGGGAAGGCTACGGTCCCGAAGAACGCTCATGGGTCCCTAAGAATGATATCCTTGATCCTACTCTGTTACAGACTTTCCACACCAACCACCCGGACAGACCTGCCCCACGACCTCGAGGACGACCACCACGACGTCGGGGTCCTCGGCCCTCAGGAGCGGGCCGTGGGAGGGGGGGTACTGTCACAGACACGTCAGGTTCCACCTCACTCCCTTACCCACGCACTCAATCACCGGAATTCTAATCACCGCCACCTGAAGCTCATCACCACAGTCATCAGTCACACTATATGAACCCCACACTCACACACACACTTTGTCCGGTCTCGTTCGTGATACACCCCGTTGTTCACTTACCTCAAGGACTCTCAAAACGATACTTACCTGTCTACATCATCTCCTTCGTCTCCATTGTCTCCAGTACTCCTCGTGTTCCTACCTGCCTGTGTGTGTGTGTTCCTGTCTGCCATCTCCAGCGTCTCCTTCCACCATCACCTGCATTACAAAGAAAAGGACAGTATTACCTCTTATTCATCTCCAAGACCTTCCATATCTATATTCCCTTACCTGTTTGCTCTGCTGATTGTCACAATAAACTGCCCAACTGCTTTTATCTCTGCTTCCGGTGTCTCTGTTGTAACACACATATTTTACAATCGGAATATATCATATCAAATTCATGATATAGTTAACAAGTTTGTGAATATTTAAAAAAAAAAAAATAATAATTATAATAAATAAATAAATAAACACGATATAAATGCGATACCACATGTCTGTCAGCTGCATGACGCGTCTCCAAGGAATTAAAACTTTGTTCTAAATAACGATCGCCTTAAATTCACGCTGATGGGGGCTCTGCGCCCCCAGAATATAGATAAATTACAATATAAATTTAGTTTGCAATTTGGATTACTTTTATAACATCCCATGAGTCCTGATAAATGTAATTTCTACTTCTGAAGTGCTTCTTTTTATAATGCAGTGAAGCAGCCCCTGTATAGAGTGAATTATCGATTCTCGAGCCATCGATATCTACCAATTCAGCACCAAAGCCATGGACAGCACCTGGTAACATCGCACTTAAAGGTCCTCTAAGCCAGTGGTTCTCAGATGGGTGAGATGGGAGTGGCTACTGGATGGGAGGGAAAAAAAACAGAATTGTTTTTTTTTTTTATCACTAAACTACTGTCATAAAAAGTTATAGTTTTGTATATACATAACTCCTGAATAAAACTTAAAATGTGTTTGGACTGATTAAAAAAAAAAAAAATTTGAACAAATTTGATTGGTTTGTCGATAGTGAGCGCAAATGCAGGTGATAAGCGGTTTTATTAAGCGAGTCATTGAGTCGGTCAATCACGATTCGTTCAAACGGCCGATTCATCAAGAATGAGACAGATGTTTGTGAATGGGTCATTGAATCTTTGACTCAAACGATTTGTTCAAAACACTGAATCATTCAAAACACGATTGAGTGTTGCTGTGAAATGCGCTATGTTTGTTTGGATTCATCGGATCGATTTTCGCTGCTAAAATAGACCAAAACAGTCATTATTTCGTCTAAAATGTAAGTGACTTAATATATTAACTTGTTTGTTGAACTGTCATATCAGTGTCACATTTTCAATCGTGAGGTGATGGTCAATTAAGTGATGGTCATTTGTCAGCTCTCTTGATCGTCAGGTCGTGTGATGTATGTTGCTGAACTGTATTCAAATGTTATAAATATAAAAACACCACATTTTGAAATTTAACTGCAGTATGTCAGTTTAGTTTATTTGTGTGTGCTGCAGATCCAGATCTTGGAAAACGGCGCTCATTTGTTTGATTTCTCCTGCGCAAGCCTCAAAAGTTTAAGGTCCTTGCACCCTGACTGAGTCCGAAACTGTCGTATTCGTTTTTCCATATTCGTCATTTGGTGGATCAATTGTCAAAAAACCCTCAAAATATTTGCTACGGATGCGAAAAATGCAGAAAATCGAACCAAACGTATAAAACGTATAGGCTGCAAACGTATAAAACGTGAGGTCGTATTTAGTTTATATATATATATATATATATATATATATATATATATATATATATATATATATAAATAAACTAAATACGACCTCACGTTTTATACGTAAATGCAGGTTTACGTATAATATACACAGGGTGCGATTTGTAGGAGGGGATGGGGGGAATTTCTCCTCTTGTGGTCTATGTATCCCTCCCTCTGGTGAAATATTTTAATGCTACTGCACAAACCACCAACAAAGCATATAAAATACCAAAAATAAAAATATTTTTTTCAAACATCGCCAAGTAAAACGCTGCGTTTATATAGAACTGTCTCTTTACCACCACAACAAACTGGACACTTTTCAGACGGGCATTCCGACTTTTTCTCAGTGCCAGGCTCAAGTCAAACGAGGGAGGGAGCTTCAGTTGAACAACAGTGAATTGTGGTTAGATGAGATTTATTTAGGCTATGTCTGTAAAACTCAGAAAAATGAACACGACTGTCCAATCAGCCATTATACTGTGGTCGTGGAGCGCACTCAAGAATTGCATGCGCAAATGCGCCGGCGCGCGCTGCATAATTACTTTATTATTGCTTAAATAAAGCGCAGAAGAAACTACGAGCAATGATGGTCGTTGTTCTGTTGTAAGTGAAGTCATGAAATTGCCAAACATGCGATTAAAGCTGCCTCAAAACTGTGCATGCATCGATATATGTTGACATGGTTTTAAAGCTATTGTTATCCAATTTGTTGGCCTTGAAACGTCTTAAAATGCACATATGTACACCAGGGAAATCTAAATTTTCTCGGGGGAGCATGCCCCCGTAACCCCCCTAGCAAACTACATTTTCTGACCTCGGAAATTCTGAAACCCTGCGTACGGCCCAGCTTCAATACTATATAATAAAATCTGAGGTAAACGTGTATGCAAAAATAAATGGGGCCAAACGCGATTGAATGTAAAGGTTTGTGTCTCATTATTCTATTAATAACTACCGATTGATTTTGCATTTCTATCAGAAATTAAGAATTATTAATGTCATTTTAGTGGTTCAAATATGTAATACTTCAAATCTCAAGGTTAAATCAGAAGATTAAAAAAAAAAAATGTTTCTGTAACAGCTGCCAAAAAATAGTATATAGCACTGTGGTTTTTAACAAATTAAAAAAAAAAAAAAAAAATTTCAAAACATCTTCCCCTCTGTTTTTTTCCCCAAATCGCACCCTGTATATATATATATATATAAACTATAAACTAGTCAGAATATAGGCTACAGTTAAAGCTTTCCTTTAGTTTTTGTGAAATGCTCGCACGCACTGGGGCCCCAAATGCAATGAACCAGCTTTGGGTGGGCCCAGCTTGCAAAAGGTTGAGAACCCCTGCTCTAAGCGATGTCACGCGTTTTTAGGCCAAAACATTTTTTGTCACATACAGCAAACATCAACTCACTATCTGCTAGCTGCCTGTCCACGCGGTCTCTGTAGTCGCCACAAGCTCCAAAAACGGCAACAAAAACAAACTGGTGCAGCCTGGACCACGAAACATAATAAACACGCTCCAGCCAATAACCGACAAGAATGATTTTAAATGTGCGTATATGACTGTTTCAGGAAGCACGGATGGGAGGAGGAGGCGGAGGGAGGGTCTAGCTAGCCTTTGTTTTGTTTGACAACACTAAGAACGTCAACAGGAAGTTACTCCACACAGGATCCCTTAGAGAACCTTTAAGAAGATATACCTAACCTCATAAGGTATAGTTCGGGGAACACGCCTAGAAACGGTACATCTTCAGTTAAGGTATACCTTTAGAGTCTTCGCATCGTGCTAAGCGACAACGTTAACGGGAAAACCAGCCAAGGTCATCAAAAACACCACTGACGAGTAGATATTGAAAATAAGCATGTCCCAGCCAGGTTTGTCACTTGTTGGGGTTTCCTTAAAACATTTCTGTTGTGGTCTGTGCTATTTGCAGCACATTTCTGTATTCGGTTGTGTTGTGAGTATTTGCAGCACGTGTCGTCAAACTGATGATGTTTTATTAATCTGCTGGTGTTTTTTCTATTTGCATGTGTATTCATCAGTTGCAGCGCTTTGAGCTCTCTTGGTCACCGTAGGATGTCAATGTTAAATCAAACTTAAAGCAGTTCCTAACACTACATGTAAAACAATGCCAGTCAGGATTAAATGTAAAAACTGGGCCTTAAAGATACATACCTTTCTTTGTACCTTTTCTAGCACAAAGCTAGATTTACCTTTCATGCTGTAGCATCATATTCACTTATTATGAGTATCCCTCAAGCTGACTCAGAATTAAGTTTCATGGTATTAGCTAAATGTTAAATGCAATTGGTAGGCCACCTATACCTGTATGCAGATCAGTGCCTAAGTTGAAGTGTATTTGTTGGAGGCACGGCTATTGCTTTGTTCAGATCCTCGCTCTGTCACCTTCAGCTTCATGCAGGACTGCTTGTCATCCATGACTAACATTTCAGGAGGCAGGCACCAGCAACATAGACATGACTGGAAGGCAATAGAGAAAGAAAAGGAATATGTATCATACTACAGCAGGACACAAGAAATCAAGTAAATATGCTGTATGCCCATAGCTCACAGTTGAAAGAAAATTAAGATTAACTGAATAATTGCTTAAAATATACACGTGAATAAACAAAATATTGTAAAAAAACATTTACACAGAAAACATCCTTGCATTTAAAAATATAATTGAATGAATGCAAAATCTCAAAACATGTTTTATAAAATTTAAACGTTTATAACGACATGTTGAAAAGTAGCAAGAAGCCCATTTAATGCATATTATACAAAAAAACAAAAAGCCATACAGAGGAATGCAAAATTGTGTTCTGTGGAAAGTGGCCCTGCATATTAAACATTTTTATTATCATATGCAAATATTATCCTATTATTATTATTATATTCAGAGACTTTCATTTCAGTGATAAGACAAAAATGTATATATTTTTGTTTTCACTGACTACATCATATAAACGGTAGCCATCTATTTAGACATTATTTAGTACATTGACATAGGAGTTTTTATTTTCCCTAAATTTGGCAATGATAGGGATGTACTGATTCAATCAACTCAATTTTCTCACAATTTATTAACAAGATGAAATTTAAGACTAATTATAAATGAAAGTGTTTTTTTATTATTTCTAAAACAAAATGCTGCATATTTCTTTGTAAAATTTTAAAATCTTGGGTCAAATAACAAAACTAAATTGAATTTTTAGAACTAATCCCAAAAAAAAATCCCTCCAATTAGATCTTCCAATGCTGTTTTCTCAGGAGGAGGTTTGTTTCGGCTCAGCTCTTGCAATGTCTGTCTGATCAAGACACTGCAGATATAAGAAGTAAAATCTAATTAAAACAGTGACAGAGGTTTCACATAGTTATAAAGACAAGATTTTAATATTTGCTATAATTTGTATCTTTACACTTTCAAGAATTACTTGTGAACACATTTAGAAAAAATATGCTAAAATAATCTACATGGTATTAAAAAAAGGTGACATTTTACAGTAAGGTGTCGTTTGTTAACATTAGTTAAATATATTAACTAACATGAACTAACAATGAGCTATACATTTGCTGCAGTATTTATTTATCTTTGCTTAATCTTAGATAATAAAAATGTTAATATGTTAATGTTAATGATAATACAAATGTTAATTATATGTTCATGTTAGTTCACAGTGCATTAACTGTTAACAAATGCTGCAACTTTTGCCATGAAAAACAGAGCCTTTGCTGCTTGAAATTTGTATGGTGATTTGTTTAACATCTCAACCGACTTGAATCGTAACATATTTTCATAGTTTTTCAACCAACTTGCGGTGCATCATTACACCCCTAGTTTTTACTATATTTATTTTAAATATTTTTACATAATAGCAGTATATCATTATCTGTCAGTCTGTTCTTACTCTGAAGCAGCTCTTGAACCGTTTGCTAACCATGTACAAAGCGATTGGGTTTATGCATGAGTTCACTGATGCCATGTTGATCCCGATATAATCAAGAACCAGGAAGAAACTACAGGTAAACAAACACACAAACAAACTTTATTATAAAATTATTAAGACTATAATTTACCAAAGAGAAAGAAATTATTTGTTTCTAGATTACATGCCAGAACTGCTGTCCTCCAAAAGCCAAATTTAACTGTTTAGAAAAACATTGCAGTGTTTTAACAAGAGAAGCCTTTGAAGATAGTTGATGTGATCTTACCTCAAAAGCTCACAGCGGTTAGGGTCTCTTTCATCATAAATGGTAAGCTTAAGAATACGGCTGAGGTGCAGTGGAAGCCAGCACAGTGCAAAGACTAGCACCAGACAGAACACGGTTTTAGCCACCTCACGCCTCTGTAGGGCACAATCATGTCTTTTGCCTATTTATTTTTATTTAGTGACAATCATAATGCATTAACACATAATGACAAGTAAACAATCCCCAGAGTCTTATTAAACTTTGGGACTTAATATTAAGTTATTAAAGTGAATAAGCTTTTTACGTCCTATAGGCAGTATAAAATGTTGGCTTTATGTTATATTTTATATATATTTTCTCTCTCAAAAGAATATACAGTGCAAGTCATAGACAACAGAGTGCTCTGACCTGTTTTAAGTGATCATTAAGTGCAATTTGGACTCCATTCTTCTTTCGAAGCATTTCACAGGTCATAAGAGTATAGAAGATGGCAGTACACGTCAGCGGCATGCAGAAGTAGAAACTGAAAAGCCACCAATCTTTGGCTGACTTATAAAACTGGAATTTAACAAAGATACCAAATTACCATTAACAAATGATTTTTATCAGTATTCAGGTTTGTCCAATTATTATGTACCATTGATCCAACTATTGCATGACAGACACAAACACAACAACATGGGGCCTCTTTAAAGTACATATGCAAACTGACCTGCATGAAGTTGTTTTTCTGCATAGGGTGGAGCAAGCAAATCCTAAGCAGCTCTCCTTTGTAATCCATTGTGATCATATCAAAAGCGATGGCCTCTGGCACTGCAAGTATTATGGACAGCATCCATATCAGAATGATTTCAATAGCTGTCCATTTGGGGACGCCAATGCCTTTGATGCGGTTCCACGATGCCACTGCTCGAAACCTTGGGACAATGTTCAGTGCAAGATTAATCTGTGTTACTAGATATTAACTAAGAGCTAAAAGCAAACAAATACAACAAAATACAGATACCTGTCTATGCTCAGTGCACACAAACTCAGAACTGTGATGCCAACTGAAGCCTTTTGTATAAAAGGAACCAGTTTGCAAAGTCCAACACCAAATGGCCAATCTTCTGCCAGAAGCTGAAAGACATTTATTTTTGTGTCAATAAGAGTCAACAGAACATTTCTTTACCCTGTCATTTTCCTACGTTGTTTACATTCAGCGCTTCCAGGTTCTACGTCAGAACACCGACTCATTATTGGCCGGCTCCTGCATCAGATAAATAAAGTTGTTGAATAAAGTCGTTTTGTTTTTGCGCACAAAAAGTATTCTCGTCGCTTCGTAAAATTAAGTTTGAACCACTGCAGTCATGTGGACTATTTTAACGATGTCTTTTAGTACCTTGAAACTGGTGATTAAATTTGCTGTCTATGGAAGAGTCAGATAGCTCTCGGATTTCATCAAAAATATCTTAATTTGTGTTCTAAAGATGAACAAAGGTTTTAAGGGTGTGGAAAGACATGAGGGTGAGTAATTATTGACAGAATTTTCATTTTTGGGTGAACTAACCCTTTAAGCCTTTATGCATTAACAAGTATAATGGGAGCAAGCTAGTAAGAGCTGTGTATGAAACCTCAGTCCACTGACTGCATTCTTTAACATCATTGTTAGGGTGCACACCTCCCATGCCGGAGACTCCGGTTTGAATCCTGCTTAGAGTGGATTGAATAGGACCGTTTAGAAAAGTATTTAATTAATTATGCATTGTAATGCAACTTATAATGCATTGTATGGTCTCATGAGAAATTGTAGCATTTATAATACATTACTTATCTATTACCTGAACATACTTTTAGAAAGCATAATGCATTAAAACACATGACAATCAATTTCAGATGTAACAAGGAATGTGCAAATATAATGAATTTTAACTTCGGTTACAATTATTTATGAAAAGATATAATGCATTATAACGTACATTATGAACACCTTTATAATGCATTATACAGTACATAAAGGCTTTCAGCAAAGTGTATTTTTTTTTTACTGTTCAATATGTAATCTGATTTAATCTTTATTAATCTTATATCCCCTTTTTTAATGCTGCATTATTCTTGTTCACATTTGTTGATCAATAGGATGTTAGATTTTTGTGTGTTGAGATGTATATGGATCTCATTTCAACTTTCAGATTTAATATATGTCCCTCTTTTAAAGTCAAATAATGCAAAGCTCATTTCATGCGTTGAATATATCTTTATGAAGATAAAAGCACATAAAATTGTAGTTTAATGCTAAATGTAAAACAACATAGTTGCATTGGCAATGACTTATTAAATTAAATAGACTGTTATTAGAAACTGCTATTTGAATTGGACATATTTAGTATGGTTAACTTTTTTTTGTTAGGTCAGCTTTTTTACATTGTGGACACATGTCTCAAGGATTACATCTCAAGCCTTCCCAAAGTTAAATTAGAAGCATGTGTGAATTTATCTACATACTTGGTTGAATATTGGAATTCTCATAAAACGTCAATGACCTGTTTCAGATATCAAAACTGTGAGCTACCTTTATTGCAACCAAGTGAACTGAATGAAATGTCATGTGCACTTAAATTAACGTCTGTGGTCATAAAAAGAAGAAAGAGTTATAAACGAGAAAACTAAAGGTCTTTTATAATTAAAGACTAAATAATAAAAAAGCTGTACTGCAAACTTTGCTTACCTTATACACGTTGATGGGTATGTCTATAATGATATGCAACAGGTCCCCGAGCGCCAGACTTGCAATGAGGATATTAGGACCGTTACGCATGCATTTATTTTTATAAATGATTCTGAGCAGCGTGAAGTTTCCGATTATACCAACTACAAATACAAGGCATGAAACCACGGTGTTAATATACTTGAAAGTATCCCTGATTTCCGTGGGACCTGTGCACATAGGCGGCAAAACTCTTGGTCGTCGAGGCATGGAATCATTGACCACACTGCCTTTTCCAAGTGCAGATTTGAGAGTTGGAGACACGGGTCCAGTGGAAAATTGCCTCTGAGAAAAATTCTTCCCTTGAGCACTTATCAAGACGAGGTTTCCAGACAGGAGAATGAGCAAACAAACAATGCATCTCGTGTTCATCATTTGTATTTGTATTTGTACCCTTCGCTAGTTATTTGTATAGAGAAAATCGAGAAAAAGTCCTTGACGTCTCCTGACAAGTTAATCCATCACAACTCCAAATGACTTAATTTAGCGCACAAAAACAAACATTTCCTTTCTTCAATCTCTTTCACATGACCGTAACGTTACGTTTTGGTCAGTGTAGTATCTGTGCAGCGTTTCCTCGGGAGATGACTACTCTCCCCACTGGCCCTCTCAATATCTTGACAATCAGAAAGGACCACAGAGATGATAATGAGAGGGATGGCAATCGTGTGCATGTGATTACCCAGCAAACATGGTACGTTCTGACTACGTCACAAGTTAATCTGCCTTTGGTCAGCGTGACATTGGGCTCGTTTTGAGATGCACCTCGCCTGAAATGTAGGCGAGAACAGGCAACTGAGGGAGGAGAGATATAAGTGCAGTTCTATCTTATAGCAGTGGATCAGACCACTACAAGACCAAGAGCAGTATCAAAGTTTCAAAAACAAACATTAACAAAAAGAGAGCAATACATCCAGTGGTGGACACTAAGTATTTTTACTAAAAGTGTAAGTAAGCTACATTTTTCAAGTATCTGTACTTTACTCGAGTTTTTTTTTATTTTGAGCAACTTTTACTTTTACCTTACTACATTCCAAAGCATAAGATCGTACTTTTTACTCCAATACATTTCATAAAACATATCGTTACTCCAGGGTTCGAAATGACTTAGGACTCTTGGGGGGTCCCCTAAAATTTAATTATTAAAGGTTCTGAAGATAATATATATATATATATATATATATATATATATATATATATATATATATATAAATAACATTGCAAGTTAATGTAAATAAAAACATTGCAAGTTACATCATCAAAAGAACATTTTCACTGACAGTCTAGTTCTAGCACTCTCAAAAACACCCATTAAAATCACTGAAAGCATTTTTTCTCATTGGAATATGTAAATTGATTATATGTCTGTTGTTGTTCTTGCGTTTTATTCTGAATGGATATATTATGTTATTTGTTATGTGTTAAAAATAATTAAAAGTTGATCAAAAAAAAAAAAAATCACTGAAGCTGATTATACTGTGAAATTAATATCTTACCGATTCGTACACATATTTGCACTTGTTCAGTCAGCGAGCGAGTGAAGAAAACACCGGCATTTTAGCGATGACTCATCTGAACACCTCTGATTGGTCATTGCATTCATAAGCTCAACAGCATCGTGTGTGATTGGTTATACAGTCTTTGGTTATAATGCAGAGCTTTACAAACGCGTCTGTCTCTGGCTCAGCACCAGCCAGCGAACGCAGATCTGAATTTAGCAGCTGATGATATGACTCACTGAATGATCTAATCACACTGGTGTGATTGTATTCAAATTGTATTTCATACAGAAAATATTAATCTGCAATTTTTGTTGTCTTTTGGAAGCTGCATTCAAAATCCACTTAGCTCAGAAATCTGAGGGGGGCACGTGCCCTTACAGGTGCCCTAGAATCAGAATTTGAATTTACCTCGGCATAGTTGAATAACAACAGTTCAGTACATGGAAAAGACATACAGTAAGTTTCAAACTCCATTGTTACCTCCTTCTTATGTAAATCTCATTTGTTTAAAAGATTTCCGGAAAACACTCGGATCTCAACATAACACCGACTGTTACGTAACAGTCGGGATCATTAATATGTATGACCCCAATATTTGCATAATGCCAGCCCATTCGGCGCATTAGACAAGTAAAGGCAGTATTAACGTCTGGATCTGTGCACAGACAAGGTAAGCAAGCAAGAACAACAGCGAAAAATGGCAGATGGAGCAATAATAACTGACATGATCCATGATATCATGATATTTTTAGTGATATTTGTAAATTGTCTTTCTAAATGTTTCGTTAGCATGTTGCTAATACTGTTAAATGTGGTTAAAGTTACCATCTTTTCTTACTGTATTCACAGAGACGAGAGTCGTTGCTATTTTCATTTTTAAACACGTGCAGTCTGTATAATTCATAAACACAACTTCATTCTTTATAAATCTCTCCAACAGTGTAGAATTAGCCGTTACCCTGGAGCATAGCCTCAAACTCACACAGAATCAAACGTAACCATCTAAATAAATACTTTACTCACATAATTCGAAGCATGCATACAGCATGCATGACGAACATCTTGTAAAGATCCATTTGAGGGTTATATTAGCTGTGTGAAGTTTGTAAATGCAATGTATAGTCGAGAGCTCGTGGGGCAGAGGGAACGCATCTCTTAAAGGGGCCGTGCTGAAAAAATCAGTGCATAGTTAATGATGCTGTTACATGTCATGTCTCTGTCTGCCCTTGTGACCTAGTTTCCCTGTTCTGTTAATTAGTTCATTTGATTCACCTGTGCCTTGTTTATTATCCTGTCACCTAGTTTAGTTCCTTTGTTAGTCCCTTGTATATATACCCTGTGTTTCTAGTCTTGTGTTGTCCGGTATCGTTTATATTATGTTGGTGTATGTTCCATTGGATTCCTGTTTCTCCTCAAGTAAAGACTTATATTCATTCTATCTCCTCGTTGTATGCGTGGTATACCAGCTACCGTAACAGAATACCGGACCAAAACAGTTTTTGCGGCGATTTTCTTTTTGTTTGTTTTTTCCCCTTGTTTTTCCCATCACCATGGACCCTGCTGTTGCCCTTTTGTGCCTGGAGCAGAGGGACCGCTCCCTGGAATCCCACACCTTGGATTTTTTGGAGTTGGCGTGCCTCACACACTATCCTGTCCGCTCGCTCTGCGTGTACTACATCTCCAGCCTTAGCGAGCGGTCCCGGGCACGCCTCCCAGGGAGCGGTCCTCGGAAGGACTTCGCCGCATTCGTGAAGTGGGTGCTGGTGTGTAACGACTCTCTAATCACCATCAGCCCCATGGAGGATGACTTCGCCACCAGCCCCACTTCACTGCCAGAAGCCAGTCAACCACCATCGACGAACATCGCAACGGAGATGTCTCACGTGCCCACCGCAGACCGAGGAGGCAAGCCTGCCGCGATGGATGAGCCTGGACCGAGGAAGGGTTCGGACAGTACCATCGCCCCGGAGCCAACATCACATCAAGGGTCTGACCAGGTGCGTGAGCCGGTGACATCATCCGACGTCAAGGGAGTGCTTGTGGAGTTCGAGGGCTGGGAGGAAGGCTCCGCCCACAACACCACCACGATGGGTAAATGGACTGACACTGGCAAATATACTGAGGAACTGAGAGACATTTTTTTGGCTGATTTAATTGATTTTTCCGGAGAGGTGACTTCCCATTCCCCTGACTTCCCTGTTTTTAATGAATCTCCTGAGCTCCCTGAGGACCATTCTCCCGTGTTCTCCTGTTCTCCTACGTCTCCCGAGTTCCCGGTCTGCCCACCCAGCCTCCCTCTCCCGCCTCCTCTGTCACCCATTTTACCAGCCAGTTCCTCAGCCCCACCATCATCTCTGTCCTTCAGCCTCTTGACATCTCCCACATGCCAGGTGGGGATGTCAAGCGTCTTCAGGCCTTCCACTCCATCCAGTCAAGAGGATCCCCTGTCTCCACTTCCAGCCTCCACGCCCCCTGCTCCACCTCGGCCCGTCGACACCTCGGCCCGTCGACACTTCGGCGTCACCCTGGCTCCTCCCTCCCTCGTCTCCACCGGACACCATCGGCCATACGGCTTCTCCGGGCTCCCTCGTCTTTCCGGCTCCGCCTTGGTCAGTCGTCCACCTGCCTGCACCTACGGCTCCGTCTGGCTCCTCCTTCCCTCCAGCTCCGCCTACATCCTCGGTCCCACCGGTTCAGCCTCTGCCCGCTGGCCGTCCGCCACCTCCTCGGACGCTCGTCGCCATGGCTCCTCCTCGGTCTCCAGGACCATCGGCTGCGCGTGGGCTCGTCGGCTCGTCAGTTACATCTGGGTCTCCAGCTGAATCTCCGTTGGTCGTCCCCAGGGTGTCGTCTGCCCTCAAGCCGACTCCACCATGGCTCCTCCCACCTGCGACTCTACCCTGGGGCCTCGTCCTGGCTGGCTTCTGGGGTACCATCTGGCTCTTCCTGCTCCTGGCTTTCTCCTGGCTCCTCCCACCCTCCACTCCCCCTTGGACTGTCAGTGTTGTTTTTCATGGACTCTTTTCTTTTGGTTGTTTGTGTTTTCTCCGCCCTCCTCCAGAACCCCCTCCCTCCCTCCCTCCCTCCTCTGTACTCTTACGCCGCGAGGACGCGCCTATCCGGGAGGGGGCGAAATGTTACATGTCATGTCTCTGTCTGCCCTTGTGACCTAGTTTCCCTGTTCTGTTAATTAGTTCATTTGATTCACCTGTGCCTTGTTTATTATCCTGTCACCTAGTTTAGTTCCTTTGTTAGTCCCTTGTATATATACCCTGTGTTTCTAGTCTTGTGTTGTCCGGTATCGTTTATATTATGTTGGTGTATGTTCCATTGGATTCCTGTTTCTCCTCAAGTAAAGACTTATATTCATTCTATCTCCTCATTGTATGCGTGGTATACCAGCTACCGTAACAGATGCCCCAAAATAAGCAGTTAAAAAAATTAATAAAAAAAAATCTATGGGGTATTTTGAGTTGAAACTTCACAGACACATTCAGGGGAAACCTAGGACTTATATTACATCTTGTAAAAAAACAATCTAGGGCACCTTTAAATGGGCATGACCCCTCTGCCTAGCCCAGTCAGGTGTGCCGTGAAAAATTATCCAAACTTGATATCTCTATTTTAATTCGTTATTATTTTAAAACAGAGGGTTTTTACAAATATTTAACCAATGATAAGAACTACAAAGAGCTTGTCAGTAAAACTTTGTAACGCCATTGGAACCTCAAGCTCTGAGTGAAACGTCGTCACTTCACCCCGCCTCCATTCAGAATGACGCGCCGCGCACAGCCTGGAGGAGACAGATCTCTGCCTTTTTTTTTGCATTGCAAGGGTAAATAAATAACAGATGTTTGTCAGATCATTTGGCTTCATACACATAAGTTACAGCTAGCAAGAAACGTTGACAAACGTACTCTTCTAATCATTACACTTGGTATCTATTAATGCAACTTTTGATATAGGAACTCGAACTCCTAATATTTTACTATAAGCAATTATGGAGATATAAACACAATCGAAGCCCTTACAGGATTTTCATTCAGGATTTCACTCTTTGTGATTTCTCGTTTTGCCGCGTTTATCTAGTACGTGTCTGCGGGAGCACCACAACAACAATCTGTGATGCTGTATAGAGGGTATTCGTAGACGTCACTTTCCCGCCGAAAAACGCGCTCCCTCAGCTGGACTGAGTGGCAAAAGAACCTGCTGCGTGACTGGATTTAGTAGAGGAAACTGTGAAAACGCGAGTAAAACTAACGAATTACACTAAAGGTTGTAATTGAATGAATTCTTATGGGGGGTCCCTAATGACTTATGGAGGGTCCGGGACCCCCCCCAGACCCCCCTCATTTTGAACCCTGCGTTACTCCTTATTTTAAAAAGAAGAAAACGTCACATAGTCAGAGACGCAAAAGCAGTGTCCGATTCGTGCCCGAACTGATTTTTTTTTTTTTTCAATCATCCTGTTAGGTTCACAAATACATCAACAATTCACTAGCCAATTTCTCGAGTGAACAAATCATTGATTCAATGATCCGTTCAGAGCGACTCTCCAGTGAATGAATTTAGTTTGACTGAAAATTAGCCAAGAACTGGGGGATCTCGAGTGAGCGCGCGTGAAAAATGATTTTGCTCGGAATATTGGCCCGAATGGAAAAAATAGATAGAATTAAAGCTGCGAGCAGCATTTACCGGGGTTCAAGCATTTACGGCCTTTAAGCACATACAAAGGTATTATATTTTATTTAGCAAGCATGTAAACATTTAGATTATAAACAGAAAAGAGAATTTAGAGCAAATTCAGGCAATTTAGCAAGGAAAAACATGGTTTATAAAGGTTTTTTGACAGTTACAGCGCCATCTATTGCCTGATTCCCACCATTTTTGCAGGGTGTCCTCGGAATGTGTCCATACATATGTGTGCCAAATTTGGTGAAAATATCTCATTTCATTTTGAAGTTATAGACACTTATATATCAGAGAGCATAAAAAATGACCCATGAAAGACTTTGATTGGATTTTTTTGCCACTTCCAATCAAAATTTTGACATTTAGGCTATAACATTTAGTAAACCAACTTAGGTTTCGTGTTTTCTACGCTCGTTTCGTCTCGATCGGACTAACGGTTTCGAAGATATTCGCAAAAGTTCTTTTTAAGCGCTATACACAACGTAGCACAAACCATGAGGTGAAACCTAACATGTTTGATATCGTTGGACTCGGCAAGGATTCAGGAGTAAAAAGACATGACTCCCATGAAAATAAGTCAGACACATCCAAAGTTATATATATTTTCATCTAAAACCATTAGAAACATATGTTTTTTAAAGTTTTTTCACAATTACAGCGCCACCTATTGTCCGATTTACACGAAAATTGGCATGCTTCTTTAGAATCTTATACTTCATTTGCTCACCTATTTTCGTGAAGTTCTGAGCTTTTGTTTAGGTTTTATAGGCTTTTGGGTATATTTAGCCACGCCCATTTTCTAAATGACCCAGTTATAGCAATCCAAAGGGCAAAGTTCAACTTTTTTTGATAATTATTGATCTAGAGAGTCCATAGAATTGTCCTACACTAGTTTCATTCCGATCGGGCAAAAAACCTAGGACTAGTTTGCAAAAGTAGGTTTTTCACATATTTGCGAATAATTAATGATAATTTGATTGACAGTATCGGTTCTAGAGGCAAAGTTGTTCAGCATGAGGAGATCTATCAACTGATATGCATATTATGTGGTTTTATGAAACACCACGTGATTACCGAGGCGTAAAACTTGTTAGCGCCAACTTGTGGCCGATTTCTTTCAAAATTCTTACAGACCTTTAGGACCATGAGTCGAACATGCCCATCGAGTTTAGTTCCGATCGGCCTCCGTTAACCTGGTCTAATAGGTGCTCAAACTTCATTGGCTGACGGCGGCCATGTTTTTTTAGATACGCCAATGTCCTCATAGACCATCATGCCCCCTTGGACCAAGACACTGCATGCCAAATTTCAAGTCAATCGGACCAACGGTTGCCTAGTTATAGCCATTTATGTGTTTTTTGTGTCTTATAGCGCCCCCAAGTGGCAGAGGTGCGCTTTTTTTTTATTTGACCAAAGACTGAGCTTATACATATATGTACCAAGTTTGGTGAAGATATTCCATTCCATTCAAGAGTTATAACTAAAAATAGCATTTGGCTAAAGTTAACATAGAGGTTTTTGGCGTACTGTTTCGTAAAAAAATCGAAATTTCAACTTTTTTTTGATAATTATTGATATTCAGTGTCCAGAGAATATTTCTGCAGTGGTTTGGTTCCGATCGGTTGAAAATCCTAGGACTAGTTCACAAAAGTAGGTTTGGGCTATAGGTCAATTTTACGGAAAAACGGTGCGTCGTAGAGCAAAAAAAGGCACAAAACAATTTTGTTCGTACTAACCCAATGAATGCAACAATGTACAGTTTTTGAGTCTACGTCAAGTGGTTTACGAGCTATGGCCAAAAATATTTTTTTGCGCTGTAGCGCCCCCGTTTGGCCAATTGGCATGAGACTTTGATAGGTTCTCCCCAAATTGAGCTCTACGATCTGGCCAAATTTCAAGTCTCTAGCATTTACGGTTTGGGCTGCACGGTGCGTTTTACGGCGGAAGAAAAATAATAATAAATATAGCTGCAAGCAGCAATTACGGGGCCAAGCACAAAAATGGCACAAGAAGCAAGCCAACATGGCTGGTAGCATCAGACCAACAGCAGTAGTGAGTAATTAGAAAAAAAGTTATTAGCATTTTTGTCAATTTTGATATATCTTTTGACCACAAGGTGGCGCTGGTCCGAAACTTCTCAGGCTCCTTCAGTGCATTGTCCTGATGACCCATACCAAATTTATGAATTTTGGTCAAACCCATCAGAAGTTATAAGCAAAAATGGCATTTTTAATATCTCCACTCCAGTAGGTGGCGCTGCGCCGAAACAGAGTATGCTGCCTCAGGTCATGCTTGTGAAGACACATACCAAGTTTGGTCTGAATATGTCAAAGCACTGAAGAGATACAGCTTCAAGAGTCGTTTTTGCATCATGCCTCAAATTCTTTGCTCTGGTATACGAAAACGGTTTGACATATCGACTTGAAATCCATAACTTTTTGTCGGCATGGTCTGAAGATGACACGGTTCAATTTTGGTGAAAATCGGAGCAAAGGTCTAGGAGGAGTTTGAAAAAGTAGGTTTTTAAAGAAAAACAATATGGCGGACAGGAAGTTCAGCTGAATATGGCAAATTTGATATCTATGTTCTCAGCATGACCCAAGGAATCTATTGAGACCAGTTTCATTACAATCGGTAGATATAATCAAAAGTTATTAGCATTTTTGTCAATTTTGTTATAACTTTTGACCACAAGGTGGCGCTGGTCTGGAACCTCTCAGGCTCCTTCAGGGCATTGTCCTGATGACCCATATCAAATTTATGAATTTTGGTCAAACCCTTCAGAAGTTATAAGCAAAAAAAGCCATTTTTCATATCTCCACTCCAGTAGGTGGCGTTGCGCCGAAACACTGTATGGTGCCTCAGGTCATGATTGTGATTACACGTACCAAGTTTGGTCTGAATATGATAAAGCATTGCAGAGATACAGCTTCAAGAGTCGTTTTTGCATCATGCCTCAAATTCTTTGCGCTGGTATACAAAAACGGTTTGACTTATCGACTTGAAATCCATAACTTTTTGGTGACATGGTCTGAAGATGATACGGTTCGATTTTGGTGAAAATCGGAGCAACGGTCTAGGAGGAGTTCAAAAAAGTAGGTTTTTAAAGAAAAACAATACAGCGGACAGGAAGTTCAGCTAACTATGGCAAACTTGATATCTATTTTCTCAGCATGACCCACAGAATCTACTGAGACCAGATTCATTCCAATCGGTTAACATAGTCAAAAGTTATTAGCATTTTTGTAAATTTTGTTATAACTTTTGACCACAAGGTGGCGCTGGTCCGAAACTTCTCAGGCTCCTTCAGGGCATTGTGCTGATGACCCATACCAAGTTTCGTAACGATACGCTAATGCGTTCGTAAAATACAGCATTTTAGCACAAAATTCAAAATGGCCGACGGCCAAAATGTCCGATATGGGAAAATTGGATATCATTTGACTCGACATGATTCCCCGAGTCCAACGAGACCAAATTTATGATTTTTGGACAAACCCATCAGAAGTTATAAGCAAAAATATCCATTTTTCATATCTCCGTACCAGTAGGTGGCGCTGCGCCGAAACACTGTATGATGCCTCATGTCATGCTTGTCATGACATGTACCAAGTTTGGTCTGAATATGATAAAGTGTTGCAGAGATACAGCCTTACTTCTATTTTCGCAAGCGCTATGTACAATTCGTTCGTGTGTTTTTTGAAAACAGTTTGGGCAATCGACTTGAATTCCATAACTTTTTGTCACCATTGTCTGAAGATGATCTGGTTCAATTTTCATGAAAATCGGACTAACGGCCTAGGAGGAGTTCGAAAAAGTAGGTTTTTCAGAAAATTCAAAATGGCGGAAAATTTTTCATGATGGAAAATGACGTCATATGGTACAATCGATTCGTCTTGACCCAATGAATCAGAGGAAAAAAGAAGTTTGTTTCTAGCCCTTATGGTTCAAAAGTTATTAGCATAAACATAAGTGCAACTTTGGACAGCTGGTGGCGCTAGAGGGATTGAGTTAGAGACTCCAAATTTGCTATGGACAAAGGTCATTCTGTCCTCTGACTGTGTGCCAAATTTCACAACTTTCCCGCAAGCGGTTCTATGGGCTGCCATAGACTTCAAGAGCGGAAGAAGAAGAAGAAGAAGAAGAAGAATAAGCGTACGGAACGCCAACAATAACAATAGGTGCCTAAGCACCTTTGGTGCTTGGCCCCTAAATATAGCTGCAAGCAGCAATTACGGGGCCAAGCACAAAAATGGCACAAGAAGCAAGCCAACATGGCTGGGAGCATCAGACCAACAGCAGTAGTGAGCAATTAGAAAAAAAGTTATTAGCATTTTTGTCAATTTTGTTATATCTTTTGACCACAAGGTGGCGCTGTTCCGAAACTTCTCAGGCTCCTTCAGGGCATTGTCCTGATGACCCATACCAAATTTATGAATTTTGGTCAAACTCATCAGAAGTTATGAGCAAAATAACAATTTTTCATATCTCCACTCCAGTAGGTGGCGCTGCACCGAAACACTGTATAATGCCTCAGGTCATGCTTGTGATGACATGTACCAAGTTTGGTCTAAATATGTCAAAGCATTGTAGAGATACAGCTTCAAGGGTAATTTTTGCATCACATCTCAAATTCTTTGCTCCGGTATACGAAAACGGTTTGACTTATCGACTTGAAATCCATAACTTTTTGTCGGCATGGTCTGAAGATGACACGGTTCAATTTTGGTGAAAATTGGAGCAACGGTCTAGGAGGAGTTCGAAAAAGTAGGTTTTTGAAGAAAAACAATATGGCGGACAGGAAGTTTAGCTGACTATAGCAAATGTGATATCTATGTTCTCAGCATGACCCAAGGAATCTACTGAGACCAGTTTCATTACAATTGGTGAATACAGTCAAAAGTTATTAGCATTTTTGTAAATTTTGTTATAACTTTTGACCACAAGGTGGCGCTGTGCCGAAACTTCTCAGGCTCCTTCAGGGCATTGTGCTGATGACCCATACCAAGTTTTGTAAAGATACGTTAATGCGTTCGTAAAATATAGCATTTTAGCACGAAATTCAAAATGGCCGACGGCCAAAATGGCCGAATTGGGAAAATTGGATATCATTGGACTCGGCATGATTCCAGGAATCCAACGAGACCAAATTTATGATTTTTGGACAAACCCATCAGAAGTTATAAGCAAAAATACCCATTTTTCATATCTCCACACCAGTAGGTGGCGCTGCGCCGAAACACCGCATGGTACCTCAGGTCATGCTTGTGATGACATGTACCGAGTTTGGTCTGAATACGATAAAGCGTTGCGGAGATACAGCCTTACTTCTGTTTTCGCAAGCACTACGTACAATTCGTTCGTGAGTTTTTCAAAAACGGTTTGAGGAATCAACTTGAATTCCATAACTTTTTGTCAGCATGGTCTGAAGATGATCTGATTCAATTTTCATGAAAATCGGAGTAACGGCCTAGGAGGAGTTCGAAAAAGTAAGTTTTTCAGAAAATTCAAAATGGCGGAAAAATTGTCATGACGGAAAATGACGTCATAGGGTGCGATCGATTCGTCTTGACCCAAGGAATCAGAGGAATTTTGTTTCTAGCCCTTACGGTTCAAAAGTTATTAACATAAACATAAGTGCAACTTTGGACAGCTGGTGGCGCTAGAGGGATTGAGATAGAGACTCCAAATTTGCTGTGGACAAAGGTCAGACTGTCCTCTAACTGTGTGCCAAATTTCACAACTTTCCCGCAAGCGGTTCTATGGGTTGCCATAGACTTCAAGAGCGGAAGAAGAAGAAGAAGAAGAATAAAAAAAAAAAAAAGAACGCCAACAATAACAATAGGTGCCTCCGCACCTTCGGTGCTTGGCCCCTAATAAAAAAAAAAAAAAAAAAAAAAAAACGCCAACAATAACAATAGGTGCCTCCGCACCTTCGGGGCTTGGCCCCTAATAAGCGTACGGAACGCCAACAATAACAATAGGTGCCTCCGCACCTTCGGTGCTTGGCCCCTAATAATAAAAAAAAAGAAAAAAAAAAAAAGAACGCCAACAATAACAATAGGTGCCTCCGCACCTTCGGTGCTTGGCCCCTAAATATAGCTGCAAGCAGCAATTATGGGGCCAAGCACAAAAACGGCACAAGAAACCAGCCAACACGGCTGGGAGCATCAGACCAACTGCAACAGTGAACAATTAAAGACGTATTAAGATCATTTTAGGCATAAGAGCTGAAAAATTATCAAAAATGAGGATTTACTGGTTCATAACTTTCGACCAATAGGTGGCGCTGTGTCCAAATTGTTGTGGTATGGTCAGAGTGAGGTGACAATGACACTTCCAAAGTTTGGTGTCAATATGTCAAAGCACTGAAGAGATACAGCTTCAAGAGTCATTTTTGAATCATGCCTCAAATTCTTTGCTCTGGTATACAAAAACGGTTTGACATATGGACTTGAAATCCATAACTTTTTGTCGGCATGGTCTGAAGATGACACGGTTCAATTTTGGTGAAAATCGGAGCAACGGTCTAGGAGGAGTTCGAAAAAGTAGGTTTTTAAAGAAAAACAATATGACGGACAGGACGTTTAGCTGACTATGGCAAATTTGATATCTATGTTCTCAGCATAACCCAAGGAATCTACAGAGACCAGTTTCATTACAATTGGTTAATATAGACAAAAGTTATTAGCATTTTTGTCAATTTTGTTATAACTCTTGACCACGAGGTGGCGCTGGTCCGAAACTTCTCAGGCTCCTTCAGGGCATTGTCCTGATGACCCATACCAAATTTATGAATTTTGGTCAAACTCATCAGAAGTTATGAGCAAAATAACAATTTTTCATATCTCCACTCCAGTAGGTGGCGCTGCACCGAAACACTGTATAATGCCTCAGGTCATGCTTGTGATGACATGTACCAAGTTTGGTCTAAATATGTCAAAGCATGGTAGAGATACAGCTTCAAGGGTAATTTTTGCATCACATCTCAAATTCTTTGCTCCGGTATACGAAAACGGTTTGACTTATCGACTTGAAATCCATAACTTTTTGTCGGCATGGTCTGAAGATGACACGGTTCAATTTTGGTGAAAATTGAAGCAACGGTCTAGGAGGAGTTCGAAAAAGTAGGTTTTTGAAGAAAAACAATATGGCGGACAGGAAGTTTAGCTGACTATAGCAAATGTGATATCTATGTTCTCAGCATGACCCAAGGAATCTACTGAGACCAGTTTCATTACAATTGGTGAATACAGTCAAAAGTTATTAGCATTTTTGTAAATTTTTTATAACTTTTGACCACAAGGAGGCGCTGTGCTGAAACTTCTCAGGCTCCTTCAGGGCATTGTGCTGATGACCCATGCCAAGTTTTGTAAAGATACGTTAATGCGTTCGTAAAATACAGCATTTTAGCACAAAATTCAAAATGGCCGAATTGGGAAAATTGGATATCATTCGACTCGGCATGATTCCCCGAATCCAACGAGACCAAATTTATGATTTTTGAACAAACCCATCAAAAGTTATAAGCAAAAATGACCATTTTTCATATCTCTGCACCAGTAGGTGGTGCTGCGCCGAAACACTGCATGGTACCTCAGGTCATGCTTGTGATGACATGTACCAAGTTTGGTCTGAATACGATAAAGCGTTGCGGAGATACAGCCTTACTTCTGTTTTCGCAAGCACTATGTACAATTCGTTCGTTAGTTTTTCGAAAACGGTTTGAGGAATCAACTTGAATTCCATAACTTTTTGTCAGCATGGTCTGAAGATGATCTGATTCAATTTTCATGAAAATCGGAGTAACGGCCTAGGAGGAGTTCGAAAAAGTAAGTTTTTCAGAAAATTCAAAATGGCGGAAAAATGACGTCATATGGTGCGTTCGATTCGTCTTGAGCCAAGGAATAAGAGGGAAAAAGAATTGTGTTTCTAGCCCTTATGGTTCAAAAGTTATTAACATAAACATAAGTGCAACTTTGGACAGCTGGTGGCGCTAGAGGGATTGAGTTAGAGACTCCAAATTTGCTATGGACAAAGGTCAGACTGTCCTCTGACTGTGTGCCAAATTTCACAACTTTCCCGCAAGCGGTTCTATGGGCTGCCGTAGACTTCAAGAGCGGAAGAAGAAGAAGAAGAAGAAGAAGAAGAAGAAGAATAAAAAAAATAAAAAAAAAAAGAACGCCAACAATAACAATAGGTGCCTCCGCACCTTCGGTGCTTGGCCCCTAAATATAGCTGCAAGCAGCAATTATGGGGCCAAGCACAAAAACGGCACAAGAAACCAGCCAACACGGCTGGGAGCATCAGACCAACTGCAACAGTGAACAATTAAAGACGTATTAAGATCATTTTAGGCATAAGAGCTGAAAAATTATCAAAAATGATGATTTACTGGTTCATAACTTTCGACCAATAGGTGGCGCTGTGTCCAAATTGTTGTGGTATGGTCAGAGTGGGGTGACAATGACACTTCCAAAGTTTGGTGTCAATATGTCAAAGCACTGAAGAGATACAGCTTCAAGAGTCATTTTTGAATCATGCCTCAAATTCTTTGCTCTGGTATACAAAAACGGTTTGACATATGGACTTGAAATCCATAACTTTTTGTCGGCATGGTCTGAAGATGACACGGTTCAATTTTGGTGAAAATCGGAGCAACGGTCTAGGAGGAGTTCGAAAAAGTAGGTTTTTAAAGAAAAACAATATGGCGAACAGGACGTTTAGCTGACTATGGCAAATTTGATATCTATGTTCTCAGCATAACCCAAGGAATCTACAGAGACCAGTTTCATTACAATTGGTTAATATAGACAAAAGTTATTAGCATTTTTGTAAATTTTGTTATAACTTTTGACCACGAGGTGGCGCTGGTCCGAAACTTCTCAGGCTCCTTCAGGGCATTGTCCTGATGACCCATACCAAATTTATGAATTTTGGTCAAACTCATCAGAAGTTATGAGCAAAATAACAATTTTTTAATATCTCCACTCCAGTAGGTGGCGCTGCACCGAAACACTGTATAATGCCTCAGGTCATGCTTGTGATGACATGTAACAAGTTTGGTCTAAATATGTCAAAGCATTGTAGAGATACAACTTCAAGGGTAATTTTTGCATCACATCTCAAATTCTTTGCTCCGGTATACGAAAACGGTTTGACTTATCGACTTGAAATCCATAACTTTTTGTCGGCATGGTCTGAAGATGACACGGTTCAATTTTGGTGAAAATTGGAGCAACGGTCTAGGAGGAGTTCGAAAAAGTAGGTTTTTGAAGAAAAACAATATGGCGGACAGGAAGTTTAGCTGACTATAGCAAATGTGATATCTATGTTCTCAGCATGACCCAAGAAATCTACTGAGACCAGTTTCATTACAATTGGTGAATACAGTCAAAAGTTATTAGCATTTTTGTAAATTTTTTATAACTTTTGACCACAAGGTGGCGCTGTGCCGAAACTTCTCAGGCTCCTTCAGGGCATTGTGCTGGTGACCCATACCAAGTTTTGTAAAGATACGTTAATGCGTTCGTAAAATACAGCATTTTAGCACAAAATTCAAAATGGCCGACGGCCAAAATGGCCGATATGGGAAAATTGGATATCATTCGACTCGGCATGATTCCAGGAATCCAACGAGACCAAATTTATGATTTTTGGACAAACCCATCAGAAGTTATAAGCAAAAATACCCATTTTTCATATCTCCGCACCAGTAGGTGGCACTGCGCCGAAACACTGCATGGTACCTCAGGTCATGCTTGTGATGACATGTACCAAGTTTGGTCTGAATACGATAAAGCGTTGCGGAGATACAGCCTTACTTCTGTTTTCGCAAGCACTACGTACAATTCGTTCGTGAGTTTTTCAAAAACTGTTTGAAGAATCAACTTGAATTCCATAACTTTTTGTCAGCATGGTCTGAAGATGATCTGATTCAATTTTCATGAAAATCGGAGTAACGGCCTAGGAGGAGTTCGAAAAAGTAAGTTTTTCAGAAAATTCAAAATGGCGGAAAAATTTTCATGACGGAAAATGACGTCATAGGGTGCGATCGATTCGTCTTGACCCAAGGAATCAGAGGAATTTTGTTTCTAGCCCTTACGGTTCAAAAGTTATTAACATAAACATAAGTGCAACTTTGGACAGCTGGTGGCGCTAGAGGGATTGAGATAGAGACTCCAAATTTGCTGTGGACAAAGGTCAGACTGTCCTCTAACTGTGTGCCAAATTTCACAACTTTCCCGCAAGCGGTTCTATGGGTTGCCATAGACTTCAAGAGCGGAAGAAGAAGAAGAAGAAGAAGAAGAAGAAGAAGAAGAAGAAGAAGAATAAAAAAAATTAAAAAAAAAAGAACGCCAACAATAACAATAGGTGCCTCCGCACCTTCGGTGCTTGGCCCCTAAATATAGCTGCAAGCAGCAATTATGGGGCCAAGCACAAAAACGGCACAAGAAACCAGCCAACACGGCTGGGAGCATCAGACCAACTGCAACAGTGAACAATTAAAGACGTATTAAGATCATTTTAGGCATAAGAGCTGAAAAATTATCAAAAATGATGATTTACTGGTTCATAACTTTCGACCAATAGGTGGCGCTGTGTCCAAATTGTTGTGGTATGGTCAGAGTGGGGTGACAATGACACTTCCAAAGTTTGGTGTCAATATGTCAAAGCACTGAAGAGATACAGCTTCAAGAGTCATTTTTGAATCATGCCTCAAATTCTTTGCTCTGGTATACAAAAACGGTTTGACATATGGACTTGAAATCCATAACTTTTTGTCGGCATGGTCTGAAGATGACACGGTTCAATTTTGGTGAAAATCGGAGCAACGGTCTAGGAGGAGTTCGAAAAAGTAGGTTTTTAAAGAAAAACAATATGGCGAACAGGACGTTTAGCTGACTATGGCAAATTTGATATCTATGTTCTCAGCATAACCCAAGGAATCTACAGAGACCAGTTTCATTACAATTGGTTAATATAGACAAAAGTTATTAGCATTTTTGTCAATTTTGTTATAACTTTTGACCACGAGGTGGCGCTGGTCCGAAACTTCTCAGGCTCCTTCAGGGCATTGTCCTGATGACCCATACCAAATTTATGAATTTTGGTCAAACTCATCAGAAGTTATGAGCAAAATAACAATTTTTCATATCTCCACTCCAGTAGGTGGCGCTGCACCGAAACACTGTATAATGCCTCAGGTCATGCTTGTGATGACATGTACCAAGTTTGGTCTAAATATGTCAAAGCATTGTAGAGATACAGCTTCAAGGGTAATTTTTGCATCACATCTCAAATTCTTTGCTCCGGTATACGAAAACGGTTTGACTTATCGACTTGAAATCCATAACTTTTTGTCGGCATGGTCTGAAGATGACACGGTTCAATTTTGGTGAAAATTGGAGCAACGGTCTAGGAGGAGTTCGAAAAAGTAGGTTTTTGAAGAAAAACAATATGGCGGACAGGAAGTTTAGCTGACTATAGCAAATGTGATATCTATGTTCTCAGCATGACCCAAGGAATCTACTGAGACCAGTTTCATTACAATTGGTGAATACAGTCAAAAGTTATTAGCATTTTTGTAAATTTTTTATAACGTTTGACCACAAGGAGGCGCTGTGCTGAAACTTCTCAGGCTCCTTCAGAGCATTGTGCTGATGACCCATGCCAAGTTTTGTAAAGATACGTTAATGCGTTCGTAAAATACAGCATTTTAGCACAAAATTCAAAATGGCCGACGGCCAAAATGGCCGAATTGGGAAAATTGGATATCATTCGACTCGGCATGATTCCCCGAATCCAACGAGACCAAATTTATGATTTTTGAACAAACCCATCAAAAGTTATAAGCAAAAATAACTTTATTCAGACCATACCAAGTTTGGTCTGAATATGAATAAGTAGGTTTTTAAAGAAAAACAATATGGCGAACAGGACGTTTAGCTGACTATGGCAAATTTGATATCTATGTTCTCAGCATAACCCAAGGAATCTACAGAGACCAGTTTCATTACAATTGGTTAATATAGACAAAAGTTATTAGCATTTTTGTAAATTTTGTTATAACTTTTGACCACGAGGTGGCGCTGGTCCGAAACTTCTCAGGCTCCTTCAGGGCATTGTCCTGATGACCCATACCAAATTTATGAATTTTGGTCAAACTCATCAGAAGTTATGAGCAAAATAACAATTTTTTAATATCTCCACTCCAGTAGGTGGCGCTGCACCGAAACACTGTATAATGCCTCAGGTCATGCTTGTGATGACATGTAACAAGTTTGGTCTAAATATGTCAAAGCATTGTAGAGATACAACTTCAAGGGTAATTTTTGCATCACATCTCAAATTCTTTGCTCCGGTATACGAAAACGGTTTGACTTATCGACTTGAAATCCATAACTTTTTGTCGGCATGGTCTGAAGATGACACGGTTCAATTTTGGTGAAAATTGGAGCAACGGTCTAGGAGGAGTTCGAAAAAGTAGGTTTTTGAAGAAAAACAATATGGCGGACAGGAAGTTTAGCTGACTATAGCAAATGTGATATCTATGTTCTCAGCATGACCCAAGAAATCTACTGAGACCAGTTTCATTACAATTGGTGAATACAGTCAAAAGTTATTAGCATTTTTGTAAATTTTGTTATAACTTTTGACCACAAGGTGGCGCTGTGCCGAAACTTCTCAGGCTCCTTCAGGGCATTGTGCTGGTGACCCATACCAAGTTTTGTAAAGATACGTTAATGCGTTCGTAAAATACAGCATTTTAGCACAAAATTCAAAATGGCCGACGGCCAAAATGGCCGATATGGGAAAATTGGATATCATTCGACTCGGCATGATTCCAGGAATCCAACGAGACCAAATTTATGATTTTTGGACAAACCCATCAGAAGTTATAAGCAAAAATACCCATTTTTCATATCTCCGCACCAGTAGGTGGCACTGCGCCGAAACACTGCATGGTACCTCAGGTCATGCTTGTGATGACATGTACCAAGTTTGGTCTGAATACGATAAAGCGTTGCGGAGATACAGCCTTACTTCTGTTTTCGCAAGCACTACGTACAATTCGTTCGTGAGTTTTTCAAAAACTGTTTGAAGAATCAACTTGAATTCCATAACTTTTTGTCAGCATGGTCTGAAGATGATCTGATTCAATTTTCATGAAAATCGGAGTAACGGCCTAGGAGGAGTTCGAAAAAGTAAGTTTTTCAGAAAATTCAAAATGGCGGAAAAATTTTCATGACGGAAAATGACGTCATAGGGTGCGATCGATTCGTCTTGACCCAAGGAATCAGAGGAATTTTGTTTCTAGCCCTTACGGTTCAAAAGTTATTAACATAAACATAAGTGCAACTTTGGACAGCTGGTGGCGCTAGAGGGATTGAGATAGAGACTCCAAATTTGCTGTGGACAAAGGTCAGACTGTCCTCTAACTGTGTGCCAAATTTCACAACTTTCCCGCAAGCGGTTCTATGGGTTGCCATAGACTTCAAGAGCGGAAGAAGAAGAAGAAGAAGAAGAAGAAGAAGAATAATAAAAAAAATAAAAAAAAAAAGAACGCCAACAATAACAATAGGTGCCTCCGCACCTTCGGTGCTTGGCCCCTAAATATAGCTGCAAGCAGCAATTATGGGGCCAAGCACAAAAACGGCACAAGAAACCAGCCAACACGGCTGGGAGCATCAGACCAACTGCAACAGTGAACAATTAAAGACGTATTAAGATCATTTTAGGCATAAGAGCTGAAAAATTATCAAAAATGATGATTTACTGGTTCATAACTTTCGACCAATAGGTGGCGCTGTGTCCAAATTGTTGTGGTATGGTCAGAGTGGGGTGACAATGACACTTCCAAAGTTTGGTGTCAATATGTCAAAGCACTGAAGAGATACAGCTTCAAGAGTCATTTTTGAATCATGCCTCAAATTCTTTGCTCTGGTATACAAAAACGGTTTGACATATGGACTTGAAATCCATAACTTTTTGTCGGCATGGTCTGAAGATGACACGGTTCAATTTTGGTGAAAATCGGAGCAACGGTCTAGGAGGAGTTCGAAAAAGTAGGTTTTTAAAGAAAAACAATATGGCGAACAGGACGTTTAGCTGACTATGGCAAATTTGATATCTATGTTCTCAGCATAACCCAAGGAATCTACAGAGACCAGTTTCATTACAATTGGTTAATATAGACAAAAGTTATTAGCATTTTTGTAAATTTTGTTATAACTTTTGACCACGAGGTGGCGCTGGTCCGAAACTTCTCAGGCTCCTTCAGGGCATTGTCCTGATGACCCATACCAAATTTATGAATTTTGGTCAAACTCATCAGAAGTTATGAGCAAAATAACAATTTTTTAATATCTCCACTCCAGTAGGTGGCGCTGCACCGAAACACTGTATAATGCCTCAGGTCATGCTTGTGATGACATGTAACAAGTTTGGTCTAAATATGTCAAAGCATTGTAGAGATACAACTTCAAGGGTAATTTTTGCATCACATCTCAAATTCTTTGCTCCGGTATACGAAAACGGTTTGACTTATCGACTTGAAATCCATAACTTTTTGTCGGCATGGTCTGAAGATGACACGGTTCAATTTTGGTGAAAATTGGAGCAACGGTCTAGGAGGAGTTCGAAAAAGTAGGTTTTTGAAGAAAAACAATATGGCGGACAGGAAGTTTAGCTGACTATAGCAAATGTGATATCTATGTTCTCAGCATGACCCAAGAAATCTACTGAGACCAGTTTCATTACAATTGGTGAATACAGTCAAAAGTTATTAGCATTTTTGTAAATTTTGTTATAACTTTTGACCACAAGGTGGCGCTGTGCCGAAACTTCTCAGGCTCCTTCAGGGCATTGTGCTGGTGACCCATACCAAGTTTTGTAAAGATACGTTAATGCGTTCGTAAAATACAGCATTTTAGCACAAAATTCAAAATGGCCGACGGCCAAAATGGCCGATATGGGAAAATTGGATATCATTCGACTCGGCATGATTCCAGGAATCCAACGAGACCAAATTTATGATTTTTGGACAAACCCATCAGAAGTTATAAGCAAAAATACCCATTTTTCATATCTCCGCACCAGTAGGTGGCACTGCGCCGAAACACTGCATGGTACCTCAGGTCATGCTTGTGATGACATGTACCAAGTTTGGTCTGAATACGATAAAGCGTTGCGGAGATACAGCCTTACTTCTGTTTTCGCAAGCACTACGTACAATTCGTTCGTGAGTTTTTCAAAAACTGTTTGAAGAATCAACTTGAATTCCATAACTTTTTGTCAGCATGGTCTGAAGATGATCTGATTCAATTTTCATGAAAATCGGAGTAACGGCCTAGGAGGAGTTCGAAAAAGTAAGTTTTTCAGAAAATTCAAAATGGCGGAAAAATTTTCATGACGGAAAATGACGTCATAGGGTGCGATCGATTCGTCTTGACCCAAGGAATCAGAGGAATTTTGTTTCTAGCCCTTACGGTTCAAAAGTTATTAACATAAACATAAGTGCAACTTTGGACAGCTGGTGGCGCTAGAGGGATTGAGATAGAGACTCCAAATTTGCTGTGGACAAAGGTCAGACTGTCCTCTAACTGTGTGCCAAATTTCACAACTTTCCCGCAAGCGGTTCTATGGGTTGCCATAGACTTCAAGAGCGGAAGAAGAAGAAGAAGAAGAATAAAAAAATAAAAAAAAGAACGCCAACAATAACAATAGGTGCCTCCGCACCTTCGGTGCTTGGCCCCTAATAAAAAAAAAAAAAAAAAGCCAACAATAACAATAGGTGCCTCCGCACCTTCGGGGCTTGGCCCCTAATAAGCGTACGGAACGCCAACAATAACAATAGGTGCCTCCGCACCTTCGGTGCTTGGCCCCTAATAATAAAAAAAAAGAAAAAAAAAAAAAGAACGCCAACAATAACAATAGGTGCCTCCGCACCTTCGGTGCTTGGCCCCTAAATATAGCTGCAAGCAGCAATTATGGGGCCAAGCACAAAAACGGCACAAGAAACCAGCCAACACGGCTGGGAGCATCAGACCAACTGCAACAGTGAACAATTAAAGACGTATTAAGATCATTTTAGGCATAAGAGCTGAAAAATTATCAAAAATGAGGATTTACTGGTTCATAACTTTCGACCAATAGGTGGCGCTGTGTCCAAATTGTTGTGGTATGGTCAGAGTGAGGTGACAATGACACTTCCAAAGTTTGGTGTCAATATGTCAAAGCACTGAAGAGATACAGCTTCAAGAGTCATTTTTGAATCATGCCTCAAATTCTTTGCTCTGGTATACAAAAACGGTTTGACATATGGACTTGAAATCCATAACTTTTTGTCGGCATGGTCTGAAGATGACACGGTTCAATTTTGGTGAAAATCGGAGCAACGGTCTAGGAGGAGTTCGAAAAAGTAGGTTTTTAAAGAAAAACAATATGACGGACAGGACGTTTAGCTGACTATGGCAAATTTGATATCTATGTTCTCAGCATAACCCAAGGAATCTACAGAGACCAGTTTCATTACAATTGGTTAATATAGACAAAAGTTATTAGCATTTTTGTCAATTTTGTTATAACTCTTGACCACGAGGTGGCGCTGGTCCGAAACTTCTCAGGCTCCTTCAGGGCATTGTCCTGATGACCCATACCAAATTTATGAATTTTGGTCAAACTCATCAGAAGTTATGAGCAAAATAACAATTTTTCATATCTCCACTCCAGTAGGTGGCGCTGCACCGAAACACTGTATAATGCCTCAGGTCATGCTTGTGATGACATGTACCAAGTTTGGTCTAAATATGTCAAAGCATGGTAGAGATACAGCTTCAAGGGTAATTTTTGCATCACATCTCAAATTCTTTGCTCCGGTATACGAAAACGGTTTGACTTATCGACTTGAAATCCATAACTTTTTGTCGGCATGGTCTGAAGATGACACGGTTCAATTTTGGTGAAAATTGAAGCAACGGTCTAGGAGGAGTTCGAAAAAGTAGGTTTTTGAAGAAAAACAATATGGCGGACAGGAAGTTTAGCTGACTATAGCAAATGTGATATCTATGTTCTCAGCATGACCCAAGGAATCTACTGAGACCAGTTTCATTACAATTGGTGAATACAGTCAAAAGTTATTAGCATTTTTGTAAATTTTTTATAACTTTTGACCACAAGGAGGCGCTGTGCTGAAACTTCTCAGGCTCCTTCAGGGCATTGTGCTGATGACCCATGCCAAGTTTTGTAAAGATACGTTAATGCGTTCGTAAAATACAGCATTTTAGCACAAAATTCAAAATGGCCGAATTGGGAAAATTGGATATCATTCGACTCGGCATGATTCCCCGAATCCAACGAGACCAAATTTATGATTTTTGAACAAACCCATCAAAAGTTATAAGCAAAAATGACCATTTTTCATATCTCTGCACCAGTAGGTGGTGCTGCGCCGAAACACTGCATGGTACCTCAGGTCATGCTTGTGATGACATGTACCAAGTTTGGTCTGAATACGATAAAGCGTTGCGGAGATACAGCCTTACTTCTGTTTTCGCAAGCACTATGTACAATTCGTTCGTTAGTTTTTCGAAAACGGTTTGAGGAATCAACTTGAATTCCATAACTTTTTGTCAGCATGGTCTGAAGATGATCTGATTCAATTTTCATGAAAATCGGAGTAACGGCCTAGGAGGAGTTCGAAAAAGTAAGTTTTTCAGAAAATTCAAAATGGCGGAAAAATGACGTCATATGGTGCGTTCGATTCGTCTTGAGCCAAGGAATAAGAGGGAAAAAGAATTGTGTTTCTAGCCCTTATGGTTCAAAAGTTATTAACATAAACATAAGTGCAACTTTGGACAGCTGGTGGCGCTAGAGGGATTGAGTTAGAGACTCCAAATTTGCTATGGACAAAGGTCAGACTGTCCTCTGACTGTGTGCCAAATTTCACAACTTTCCCGCAAGCGGTTCTATGGGCTGCCGTAGACTTCAAGAGCGGAAGAAGAAGAAGAAGAAGAAGAAGAAGAAGAAGAAGAAAAAAAATAAAAAAAAAAAAGAACGCCAACAATAACAATAGGTGCCTCCGCACCTTCGGTGCTTGGCCCCTAAATATAGCTGCAAGCAGCAATTATGGGGCCAAGCACAAAAACGGCACAAGAAACCAGCCAACACGGCTGGGAGCATCAGACCAACTGCAACAGT
Source organism: Chanodichthys erythropterus (assembly GCF_024489055.1). Taxonomy (NCBI): domain Eukaryota; kingdom Metazoa; phylum Chordata; class Actinopteri; order Cypriniformes; family Xenocyprididae; genus Chanodichthys; species Chanodichthys erythropterus. The sequence continues at coordinate 58,473,103 of NC_090232.1, read as the reverse complement.
GAACAATTAAAGACGTATTAAGATCATTTTAGGCATAAGAGCTGAAAAATTATCAAAAATGATGATTTACTGGTTCATAACTTTCGACCAATAGGTGGCGCTGTGTCCAAATTGTTGTGGTATGGTCAGAGTGGGGTGACAATGACACTTCCAAAGTTTGGTGTCAATATGTCAAAGCACTGAAGAGATACAGCTTCAAGAGTCATTTTTGAATCATGCCTCAAATTCTTTGCTCTGGTATACAAAAACGGTTTGACATATGGACTTGAAATCCATAACTTTTTGTCGGCATGGTCTGAAGATGACACGGTTCAATTTTGGTGAAAATCGGAGCAACGGTCTAGGAGGAGTTCGAAAAAGTAGGTTTTTAAAGAAAAACAATATGGCGAACAGGACGTTTAGCTGACTATGGCAAATTTGATATCTATGTTCTCAGCATAACCCAAGGAATCTACAGAGACCAGTTTCATTACAATTGGTTAATATAGACAAAAGTTATTAGCATTTTTGTAAATTTTGTTATAACTTTTGACCACGAGGTGGCGCTGGTCCGAAACTTCTCAGGCTCCTTCAGGGCATTGTCCTGATGACCCATACCAAATTTATGAATTTTGGTCAAACTCATCAGAAGTTATGAGCAAAATAACAATTTTTTAATATCTCCACTCCAGTAGGTGGCGCTGCACCGAAACACTGTATAATGCCTCAGGTCATGCTTGTGATGACATGTAACAAGTTTGGTCTAAATATGTCAAAGCATTGTAGAGATACAACTTCAAGGGTAATTTTTGCATCACATCTCAAATTCTTTGCTCCGGTATACGAAAACGGTTTGACTTATCGACTTGAAATCCATAACTTTTTGTCGGCATGGTCTGAAGATGACACGGTTCAATTTTGGTGAAAATTGGAGCAACGGTCTAGGAGGAGTTCGAAAAAGTAGGTTTTTGAAGAAAAACAATATGGCGGACAGGAAGTTTAGCTGACTATAGCAAATGTGATATCTATGTTCTCAGCATGACCCAAGAAATCTACTGAGACCAGTTTCATTACAATTGGTGAATACAGTCAAAAGTTATTAGCATTTTTGTAAATTTTTTATAACTTTTGACCACAAGGTGGCGCTGTGCCGAAACTTCTCAGGCTCCTTCAGGGCATTGTGCTGGTGACCCATACCAAGTTTTGTAAAGATACGTTAATGCGTTCGTAAAATACAGCATTTTAGCACAAAATTCAAAATGGCCGACGGCCAAAATGGCCGATATGAGAAAATTGGATATCATTCGACTCGGCATGATTCCAGGAATCCAACGAGACCAAATTTATGATTTTTGGACAAACCCATCAGAAGTTATAAGCAAAAATACCCATTTTTCATATCTCCGCACCAGTAGGTGGCACTGCGCCGAAACACTGCATGGTACCTCAGGTCATGCTTGTGATGACATGTACCAAGTTTGGTCTGAATACGATAAAGCGTTGCGGAGATACAGCCTTACTTCTGTTTTCGCAAGCACTACGTACAATTCGTTCGTGAGTTTTTCAAAAACTGTTTGAAGAATCAACTTGAATTCCATAACTTTTTGTCAGCATGGTCTGAAGATGATCTGATTCAATTTTCATGAAAATCGGAGTAACGGCCTAGGAGGAGTTCGAAAAAGTAAGTTTTTCAGAAAATTCAAAATGGCGGAAAAATTTTCATGACGGAAAATGACGTCATAGGGTGCGATCGATTCGTCTTGACCCAAGGAATCAGAGGAATTTTGTTTCTAGCCCTTACGGTTCAAAAGTTATTAACATAAACATAAGTGCAACTTTGGACAGCTGGTGGCGCTAGAGGGATTGAGATAGAGACTCCAAATTTGCTGTGGACAAAGGTCAGACTGTCCTCTAACTGTGTGCCAAATTTCACAACTTTCCCGCAAGCGGTTCTATGGGTTGCCATAGACTTCAAGAGCGGAAGAAGAAGAAGAAGAAGAAGAAGAAGAAGAAGAATAATAAAAAAAATTAAAAAAAAAAGAACGCCAACAATAACAATAGGTGCCTCCGCACCTTCGGTGCTTGGCCCCTAAATATAGCTGCAAGCAGCAATTATGGGGCCAAGCACAAAAACGGCACAAGAAACCAGCCAACACGGCTGGGAGCATCAGACCAACTGCAACAGTGAACAATTAAAGACGTATTAAGATCATTTTAGGCATAAGAGCTGAAAAATTATCAAAAATGATGATTTACTGGTTCATAACTTTCGACCAATAGGTGGCGCTGTGTCCAAATTGTTGTGGTATGGTCAGAGTGGGGTGACAATGACACTTCCAAAGTTTGGTGTCAATATGTCAAAGCACTGAAGAGATACAGCTTCAAGAGTCATTTTTGAATCATGCCTCAAATTCTTTGCTCTGGTATACAAAAACGGTTTGACATATGGACTTGAAATCCATAACTTTTTGTCGGCATGGTCTGAAGATGACACGGTTCAATTTTGGTGAAAATCGGAGCAACGGTCTAGGAGGAGTTCGAAAAAGTAGGTTTTTAAAGAAAAACAATATGGCGAACAGGACGTTTAGCTGACTATGGCAAATTTGATATCTATGTTCTCAGCATAACCCAAGGAATCTACAGAGACCAGTTTCATTACAATTGGTTAATATAGACAAAAGTTATTAGCATTTTTGTCAATTTTGTTATAACTTTTGACCACGAGGTGGCGCTGGTCCGAAACTTCTCAGGCTCCTTCAGGGCATTGTCCTGATGACCCATACCAAATTTATGAATTTTGGTCAAACTCATCAGAAGTTATGAGCAAAATAACAATTTTTCATATCTCCACTCCAGTAGGTGGTGCTGCACCGAAACACTGTATAATGCCTCAGGTCATGCTTGTGATGACATGTACCAAGTTTGGTCTAAATATGTCAAAGCATTGTAGAGATACAGCTTCAAGGGTAATTTTTGCATCACATCTCAAATTCTTTGCTCCGGTATACGAAAACGGTTTGACTTATCGACTTGAAATCCATAACTTTTTGTCGGCATGGTCTGAAGATGACACGGTTCAATTTTGGTGAAAATTGGAGCAACGGTCTAGGAGGAGTTCGAAAAAGTAGGTTTTTGAAGAAAAACAATATGGCGGACAGGAAGTTTAGCTGACTATAGCAAATGTGATATCTATGTTCTCAGCATGACCCAAGGAATCTACTGAGACCAGTTTCATTACAATTGGTGAATACAGTCAAAAGTTATTAGCATTTTTGTAAATTTTTTATAACGTTTGACCACAAGGAGGCGCTGTGCTGAAACTTCTCAGGCTCCTTCAGAGCATTGTGCTGATGACCCATGCCAAGTTTTGTAAAGATACGTTAATGCGTTCGTAAAATACAGCATTTTAGCACAAAATTCAAAATGGCCGACGGCCAAAATGGCCGAATTGGGAAAATTGGATATCATTCGACTCGGCATGATTCCCCGAATCCAACGAGACCAAATTTATGATTTTTGAACAAACCCATCAAAAGTTATAAGCAAAAATAACTTTATTCAGACCATACCAAGTTTGGTCTGAATATGAATAAGTAGGTTTTTAAAGAAAAACAATATGGCGAACAGGACGTTTAGCTGACTATGGCAAATTTGATATCTATGTTCTCAGCATAACCCAAGGAATCTACAGAGACCAGTTTCATTACAATTGGTTAATATAGACAAAAGTTATTAGCATTTTTGTAAATTTTGTTATAACTTTTGACCACGAGGTGGCGCTGGTCCGAAACTTCTCAGGCTCCTTCAGGGCATTGTCCTGATGACCCATACCAAATTTATGAATTTTGGTCAAACTCATCAGAAGTTATGAGCAAAATAACAATTTTTTAATATCTCCACTCCAGTAGGTGGCGCTGCACCGAAACACTGTATAATGCCTCAGGTCATGCTTGTGATGACATGTAACAAGTTTGGTCTAAATATGTCAAAGCATTGTAGAGATACAACTTCAAGGGTAATTTTTGCATCACATCTCAAATTCTTTGCTCCGGTATACGAAAACGGTTTGACTTATCGACTTGAAATCCATAACTTTTTGTCGGCATGGTCTGAAGATGACACGGTTCAATTTTGGTGAAAATTGGAGCAACGGTCTAGGAGGAGTTCGAAAAAGTAGGTTTTTGAAGAAAAACAATATGGCGGACAGGAAGTTTAGCTGACTATAGCAAATGTGATATCTATGTTCTCAGCATGACCCAAGAAATCTACTGAGACCAGTTTCATTACAATTGGTGAATACAGTCAAAAGTTATTAGCATTTTTGTAAATTTTTTATAACTTTTGACCACAAGGTGGCGCTGTGCCGAAACTTCTCAGGCTCCTTCAGGGCATTGTGCTGGTGACCCATACCAAGTTTTGTAAAGATACGTTAATGCGTTCGTAAAATACAGCATTTTAGCACAAAATTCAAAATGGCCGACGGCCAAAATGGCCGATATGAGAAAATTGGATATCATTCGACTCGGCATGATTCCAGGAATCCAACGAGACCAAATTTATGATTTTTGGACAAACCCATCAGAAGTTATAAGCAAAAATACCCATTTTTCATATCTCCGCACCAGTAGGTGGCACTGCGCCGAAACACTGCATGGTACCTCAGGTCATGCTTGTGATGACATGTACCAAGTTTGGTCTGAATACGATAAAGCGTTGCGGAGATACAGCCTTACTTCTGTTTTCGCAAGCACTACGTACAATTCGTTCGTGAGTTTTTCAAAAACTGTTTGAAGAATCAACTTGAATTCCATAACTTTTTGTCAGCATGGTCTGAAGATGATCTGATTCAATTTTCATGAAAATCGGAGTAACGGCCTAGGAGGAGTTCGAAAAAGTAAGTTTTTCAGAAAATTCAAAATGGCGGAAAAATTTTCATGACGGAAAATGACGTCATAGGGTGCGATCGATTCGTCTTGACCCAAGGAATCAGAGGAATTTTGTTTCTAGCCCTTACGGTTCAAAAGTTATTAACATAAACATAAGTGCAACTTTGGACAGCTGGTGGCGCTAGAGGGATTGAGATAGAGACTCCAAATTTGCTGTGGACAAAGGTCAGACTGTCCTCTAACTGTGTGCCAAATTTCACAACTTTCCCGCAAGCGGTTCTATGGGTTGCCATAGACTTCAAGAGCGGAAGAAGAAGAAGAAGAAGAAGAAGAAGAAGAAGAAGAATAATAAAAAAAATAAAAAAAAAAAGAACGCCAACAATAACAATAGGTGCCTCCGCACCTTCGGTGCTTGGCCCCTAAATATAGCTGCAAGCAGCAATTATGGGGCCAAGCACAAAAACGGCACAAGAAACCAGCCAACACGGCTGGGAGCATCAGACCAACTGCAACAGTGAACAATTAAAGACGTATTAAGATCATTTTAGGCATAAGAGCTGAAAAATTATCAAAAATGATGATTTACTGGTTCATAACTTTCGACCAATAGGTGGCGCTGTGTCCAAATTGTTGTGGTATGGTCAGAGTGGGGTGACAATGACACTTCCAAAGTTTGGTGTCAATATGTCAAAGCACTGAAGAGATACAGCTTCAAGAGTCATTTTTGAATCATGCCTCAAATTCTTTGCTCTGGTATACAAAAACGGTTTGACATATGGACTTGAAATCCATAACTTTTTGTCGGCATGGTCTGAAGATGACACGGTTCAATTTTGGTGAAAATCGGAGCAACGGTCTAGGAGGAGTTCGAAAAAGTAGGTTTTTAAAGAAAAACAATATGGCGAACAGGACGTTTAGCTGACTATGGCAAATTTGATATCTATGTTCTCAGCATAACCCAAGGAATCTACAGAGACCAGTTTCATTACAATTGGTTAATATAGACAAAAGTTATTAGCATTTTTGTCAATTTTGTTATAACTTTTGACCACGAGGTGGCGCTGGTCCGAAACTTCTCAGGCTCCTTCAGGGCATTGTCCTGATGACCCATACCAAATTTATGAATTTTGGTCAAACTCATCAGAAGTTATGAGCAAAATAACAATTTTTTAATATCTCCACTCCAGTAGGTGGCGCTGCACCGAAACACTGTATAATGCCTCAGGTCATGCTTGTGATGACATGTAACAAGTTTGGTCTAAATATGTCAAAGCATTGTAGAGATACAACTTCAAGGGTAATTTTTGCATCACATCTCAAATTCTTTGCTCCGGTATACGAAAACGGTTTGACTTATCGACTTGAAATCCATAACTTTTTGTCGGCATGGTCTGAAGATGACACGGTTCAATTTTGGTGAAAATTGGAGCAACGGTCTAGGAGGAGTTCGAAAAAGTAGGTTTTTGAAGAAAAACAATATGGCGGACAGGAAGTTTAGCTGACTATAGCAAATGTGATATCTATGTTCTCAGCATGACCCAAGAAATCTACTGAGACCAGTTTCATTACAATTGGTGAATACAGTCAAAAGTTATTAGCATTTTTGTAAATTTTTTATAACTTTTGACCACAAGGTGGCGCTGTGCCGAAACTTCTCAGGCTCCTTCAGGGCATTGTGCTGGTGACCCATACCAAGTTTTGTAAAGATACGTTAATGCGTTCGTAAAATACAGCATTTTAGCACAAAATTCAAAATGGCCGACGGCCAAAATGGCCGATATGAGAAAATTGGATATCATTCGACTCGGCATGATTCCAGGAATCCAACGAGACCAAATTTATGATTTTTGGACAAACCCATCAGAAGTTATAAGCAAAAATACCCATTTTTCATATCTCCGCACCAGTAGGTGGCACTGCGCCGAAACACTGCATGGTACCTCAGGTCATGCTTGTGATGACATGTACCAAGTTTGGTCTGAATACGATAAAGCGTTGCGGAGATACAGCCTTACTTCTGTTTTCGCAAGCACTACGTACAATTCGTTCGTGAGTTTTTCAAAAACTGTTTGAAGAATCAACTTGAATTCCATAACTTTTTGTCAGCATGGTCTGAAGATGATCTGATTCAATTTTCATGAAAATCGGAGTAACGGCCTAGGAGGAGTTCGAAAAAGTAAGTTTTTCAGAAAATTCAAAATGGCGGAAAAATTTTCATGACGGAAAATGACGTCATAGGGTGCGATCGATTCGTCTTGACCCAAGGAATCAGAGGAATTTTGTTTCTAGCCCTTACGGTTCAAAAGTTATTAACATAAACATAAGTGCAACTTTGGACAGCTGGTGGCGCTAGAGGGATTGAGATAGAGACTCCAAATTTGCTGTGGACAAAGGTCAGACTGTCCTCTAACTGTGTGCCAAATTTCACAACTTTCCCGCAAGCGGTTCTATGGGTTGCCATAGACTTCAAGAGCGGAAGAAGAAGAAGAAGAAGAAGAAGAAGAAGAAGAATAAAAAAAATTTAAAAAAAAAGAACGCCAACAATAACAATAGGTGCCTCCGCACCTTCGGTGCTTGGCCCCTAAATATAGCTGCAAGCAGCAATTATGGGGCCAAGCACAAAAACGGCACAAGAAACCAGCCAACACGGCTGGGAGCATCAGACCAACTGCAACAGTGAACAATTAAAGACGTATTAAGATCATTTTAGGCATAAGAGCTGAAAAATTATCAAAAATGATGATTTACTGGTTCATAACTTTCGACCAATAGGTGGCGCTGTGTCCAAATTGTTGTGGTATGGTCAGAGTGGGGTGACAATGACACTTCCAAAGTTTGGTGTCAATATGTCAAAGCACTGAAGAGATACAGCTTCAAGAGTCATTTTTGAATCATGCCTCAAATTCTTTGCTCTGGTATACAAAAACGGTTTGACATATGGACTTGAAATCCATAACTTTTTGTCGGCATGGTCTGAAGATGACACGGTTCAATTTTGGTGAAAATCGGAGCAACGGTCTAGGAGGAGTTCGAAAAAGTAGGTTTTTAAAGAAAAACAATATGGCGAACAGGACGTTTAGCTGACTATGGCAAATTTGATATCTATGTTCTCAGCATAACCCAAGGAATCTACAGAGACCAGTTTCATTACAATTGGTTAATATAGACAAAAGTTATTAGCATTTTTGTCAATTTTGTTATAACTTTTGACCACGAGGTGGCGCTGGTCCGAAACTTCTCAGGCTCCTTCAGGGCATTGTCCTGATGACCCATACCAAATTTATGAATTTTGGTCAAACTCATCAGAAGTTATGAGCAAAATAACAATTTTTCATATCTCCACTCCAGTAGGTGGCGCTGCACCGAAACACTGTATAATGCCTCAGGTCATGCTTGTGATGACATGTACCAAGTTTGGTCTAAATATGTCAAAGCATTGTAGAGATACAGCTTCAAGGGTAATTTTTGCATCACATCTCAAATTCTTTGCTCCGGTATACGAAAACGGTTTGACTTATCGACTTGAAATCCATAACTTTTTGTCGGCATGGTCTGAAGATGACACGGTTCAATTTTGGTGAAAATTGGAGCAACGGTCTAGGAGGAGTTCGAAAAAGTAGGTTTTTGAAGAAAAACAATATGGCGGACAGGAAGTTTAGCTGACTATAGCAAATGTGATATCTATGTTCTCAGCATGACCCAAGGAATCTACTGAGACCAGTTTCATTACAATTGGTGAATACAGTCAAAAGTTATTAGCATTTTTGTAAATTTTTTATAACGTTTGACCACAAGGAGGCGCTGTGCTGAAACTTCTCAGGCTCCTTCAGAGCATTGTGCTGATGACCCATGCCAAGTTTTGTAAAGATACGTTAATGCGTTCGTAAAATACAGCATTTTAGCACAAAATTCAAAATGGCCGACGGCCAAAATGGCCGAATTGGGAAAATTGGATATCATTCGACTCGGCATGATTCCCCGAATCCAACGAGACCAAATTTATGATTTTTGAACAAACCCATCAAAAGTTATAAGCAAAAATAACTTTATTCAGACCATACCAAGTTTGGTCTGAATATGAATAAGTAGGTTTTTAAAGAAAAACAATATGGCGAACAGGACGTTTAGCTGACTATGGCAAATTTGATATCTATGTTCTCAGCATAACCCAAGGAATCTACAGAGACCAGTTTCATTACAATTGGTTAATATAGACAAAAGTTATTAGCATTTTTGTAAATTTTGTTATAACTTTTGACCACGAGGTGGCGCTGGTCCGAAACTTCTCAGGCTCCTTCAGGGCATTGTCCTGATGACCCATACCAAATTTATGAATTTTGGTCAAACTCATCAGAAGTTATGAGCAAAATAACAATTTTTTAATATCTCCACTCCAGTAGGTGGCGCTGCACCGAAACACTGTATAATGCCTCAGGTCATGCTTGTGATGACATGTAACAAGTTTGGTCTAAATATGTCAAAGCATTGTAGAGATACAACTTCAAGGGTAATTTTTGCATCACATCTCAAATTCTTTGCTCCGGTATACGAAAACGGTTTGACTTATCGACTTGAAATCCATAACTTTTTGTCGGCATGGTCTGAAGATGACACGGTTCAATTTTGGTGAAAATTGGAGCAACGGTCTAGGAGGAGTTCGAAAAAGTAGGTTTTTGAAGAAAAACAATATGGCGGACAGGAAGTTTAGCTGACTATAGCAAATGTGATATCTATGTTCTCAGCATGACCCAAGAAATCTACTGAGACCAGTTTCATTACAATTGGTGAATACAGTCAAAAGTTATTAGCATTTTTGTAAATTTTGTTATAACTTTTGACCACAAGGTGGCGCTGTGCCGAAACTTCTCAGGCTCCTTCAGGGCATTGTGCTGGTGACCCATACCAAGTTTTGTAAAGATACGTTAATGCGTTCGTAAAATACAGCATTTTAGCACAAAATTCAAAATGGCCGACGGCCAAAATGGCCGATATGGGAAAATTGGATATCATTCGACTCGGCATGATTCCAGGAATCCAACGAGACCAAATTTATGATTTTTGGACAAACCCATCAGAAGTTATAAGCAAAAATACCCATTTTTCATATCTCCGCACCAGTAGGTGGCACTGCGCCGAAACACTGCATGGTACCTCAGGTCATGCTTGTGATGACATGTACCAAGTTTGGTCTGAATACGATAAAGCGTTGCGGAGATACAGCCTTACTTCTGTTTTCGCAAGCACTACGTACAATTCGTTCGTGAGTTTTTCAAAAACTGTTTGAAGAATCAACTTGAATTCCATAACTTTTTGTCAGCATGGTCTGAAGATGATCTGATTCAATTTTCATGAAAATCGGAGTAACGGCCTAGGAGGAGTTCGAAAAAGTAAGTTTTTCAGAAAATTCAAAATGGCGGAAAAATTTTCATGACGGAAAATGACGTCATAGGGTGCGATCGATTCGTCTTGACCCAAGGAATCAGAGGAATTTTGTTTCTAGCCCTTACGGTTCAAAAGTTATTAACATAAACATAAGTGCAACTTTGGACAGCTGGTGGCGCTAGAGGGATTGAGATAGAGACTCCAAATTTGCTGTGGACAAAGGTCAGACTGTCCTCTAACTGTGTGCCAAATTTCACAACTTTCCCGCAAGCGGTTCTATGGGTTGCCATAGACTTCAAGAGCGGAAGAAGAAGAAGAAGAAGAAGAAGAAGAAGAAGAATAAAAAAAATAAAAAAAAAAGAACGCCAACAATAACAATAGGTGCCTCCGCACCTTCGGTGCTTGGCCCCTAAATATAGCTGCAAGCAGCAATTATGGGGCCAAGCACAAAAACGGCACAAGAAACCAGCCAACACGGCTGGGAGCATCAGACCAACTGCAACAGTGAACAATTAAAGACGTATTAAGATCATTTTAGGCATAAGAGCTGAAAAATTATCAAAAATGATGATTTACTGGTTCATAACTTTCGACCAATAGGTGGCGCTGTGTCCAAATTGTTGTGGTATGGTCAGAGTGGGGTGACAATGACACTTCCAAAGTTTGGTGTCAATATGTCAAAGCACTGAAGAGATACAGCTTCAAGAGTCATTTTTGAATCATGCCTCAAATTCTTTGCTCTGGTATACAAAAACGGTTTGACATATGGACTTGAAATCCATAACTTTTTGTCGGCATGGTCTGAAGATGACACGGTTCAATTTTGGTGAAAATCGGAGCAACGGTCTAGGAGGAGTTCGAAAAAGTAGGTTTTTAAAGAAAAACAATATGGCGAACAGGACGTTTAGCTGACTATGGCAAATTTGATATCTATGTTCTCAGCATAACCCAAGGAATCTACAGAGACCAGTTTCATTACAATTGGTTAATATAGACAAAAGTTATTAGCATTTTTGTCAATTTTGTTATAACTTTTGACCACGAGGTGGCGCTGGTCCGAAACTTCTCAGGCTCCTTCAGGGCATTGTCCTGATGACCCATACCAAATTTATGAATTTTGGTCAAACTCATCAGAAGTTATGAGCAAAATAACAATTTTTCATATCTCCACTCCAGTAGGTGGCGCTGCACCGAAACACTGTATAATGCCTCAGGTCATGCTTGTGATGACATGTACCAAGTTTGGTCTAAATATGTCAAAGCATTGTAGAGATACAGCTTCAAGGGTAATTTTTGCATCACATCTCAAATTCTTTGCTCCGGTATACGAAAACGGTTTGACTTATCGACTTGAAATCCATAACTTTTTGTCGGCATGGTCTGAAGATGACACGGTTCAATTTTGGTGAAAATTGGAGCAACGGTCTAGGAGGAGTTCGAAAAAGTAGGTTTTTGAAGAAAAACAATATGGCGGACAGGAAGTTTAGCTGACTATAGCAAATGTGATATCTATGTTCTCAGCATGACCCAAGGAATCTACTGAGACCAGTTTCATTACAATTGGTGAATACAGTCAAAAGTTATTAGCATTTTTGTAAATTTTTTATAACGTTTGACCACAAGGAGGCGCTGTGCTGAAACTTCTCAGGCTCCTTCAGAGCATTGTGCTGATGACCCATGCCAAGTTTTGTAAAGATACGTTAATGCGTTCGTAAAATACAGCATTTTAGCACAAAATTCAAAATGGCCGACGGCCAAAATGGCCGAATTGGGAAAATTGGATATCATTCGACTCGGCATGATTCCCCGAATCCAACGAGACCAAATTTATGATTTTTGAACAAACCCATCAAAAGTTATAAGCAAAAATAACTTTATTCAGACCATACCAAGTTTGGTCTGAATATGAATAAGTAGGTTTTTAAAGAAAAACAATATGGCGAACAGGACGTTTAGCTGACTATGGCAAATTTGATATCTATGTTCTCAGCATAACCCAAGGAATCTACAGAGACCAGTTTCATTACAATTGGTTAATATAGACAAAAGTTATTAGCATTTTTGTAAATTTTGTTATAACTTTTGACCACGAGGTGGCGCTGGTCCGAAACTTCTCAGGCTCCTTCAGGGCATTGTCCTGATGACCCATACCAAATTTATGAATTTTGGTCAAACTCATCAGAAGTTATGAGCAAAATAACAATTTTTTAATATCTCCACTCCAGTAGGTGGCGCTGCACCGAAACACTGTATAATGCCTCAGGTCATGCTTGTGATGACATGTAACAAGTTTGGTCTAAATATGTCAAAGCATTGTAGAGATACAACTTCAAGGGTAATTTTTGCATCACATCTCAAATTCTTTGCTCCGGTATACGAAAACGGTTTGACTTATCGACTTGAAATCCATAACTTTTTGTCGGCATGGTCTGAAGATGACACGGTTCAATTTTGGTGAAAATTGGAGCAACGGTCTAGGAGGAGTTCGAAAAAGTAGGTTTTTGAAGAAAAACAATATGGCGGACAGGAAGTTTAGCTGACTATAGCAAATGTGATATCTATGTTCTCAGCATGACCCAAGAAATCTACTGAGACCAGTTTCATTACAATTGGTGAATACAGTCAAAAGTTATTAGCATTTTTGTAAATTTTGTTATAACTTTTGACCACAAGGTGGCGCTGTGCCGAAACTTCTCAGGCTCCTTCAGGGCATTGTGCTGGTGACCCATACCAAGTTTTGTAAAGATACGTTAATGCGTTCGTAAAATACAGCATTTTAGCACAAAATTCAAAATGGCCGACGGCCAAAATGGCCGATATGGGAAAATTGGATATCATTCGACTCGGCATGATTCCAGGAATCCAACGAGACCAAATTTATGATTTTTGGACAAACCCATCAGAAGTTATAAGCAAAAATACCCATTTTTCATATCTCCGCACCAGTAGGTGGCACTGCGCCGAAACACTGCATGGTACCTCAGGTCATGCTTGTGATGACATGTACCAAGTTTGGTCTGAATACGATAAAGCGTTGCGGAGATACAGCCTTACTTCTGTTTTCGCAAGCACTACGTACAATTCGTTCGTGAGTTTTTCAAAAACTGTTTGAAGAATCAACTTGAATTCCATAACTTTTTGTCAACATGGTCTGAAGATGATCTGATTCAATTTTCATGAAAATCGGAGTAACGGCCTAGGAGGAGTTCGAAAAGTAAGTTTTTCAGAAAATTCAAAATGGCGGAAAAATTTTCATGACGGAAAATGACGTCATAGGGTGCGATCGATTCGTCTTGACCCAAGGAATCAGAGGAATTTTGTTTCTAGCCCTTACGGTTCAAAAGTTATTAACATAAACATAAGTGCAACTTTGGACAGCTGGTGGCGCTAGAGGGATTGAGATAGAGACTCCAAATTTGCTGTGGACAAAGGTCAGACTGTCCTCTAACTGTGTGCCAAATTTCACAACTTTCCCGCAAGCGGTTCTATGGGTTGCCATAGACTTCAAGAGCGGAAGAAGAAGAAGAAGAAGAAGAAGAAGAAGAAGAATAAAAAAAATAAAAAAAAAAAAGAACGCCAACAATAACAATAGGTGCCTCCGCACCTTCGGTGCTTGGCCCCTAAATATAGCTGCAAGCAGCAATTATGGGGCCAAGCACAAAAACGGCACAAGAAACCAGCCAACACGGCTGGGAGCATCAGACCAACTGCAACAGTGAACAATTAAAGACGTATTAAGATCATTTTAGGCATAAGAGCTGAAAAATTATCAAAAATGATGATTTACTGGTTCATAACTTTCGACCAATAGGTGGCGCTGTGTCCAAATTGTTGTGGTATGGTCAGAGTGGGGTGACAATGACACTTCCAAAGTTTGGTGTCAATATGTCAAAGCACTGAAGAGATACAGCTTCAAGAGTCATTTTTGAATCATGCCTCAAATTCTTTGCTCTGGTATACAAAAACGGTTTGACATATGGACTTGAAATCCATAACTTTTTGTCGGCATGGTCTGAAGATGACACGGTTCAATTTTGGTGAAAATCGGAGCAACGGTCTAGGAGGAGTTCGAAAAAGTAGGTTTTTAAAGAAAAACAATATGGCGAACAGGACGTTTAGCTGACTATGGCAAATTTGATATCTATGTTCTCAGCATAACCCAAGGAATCTACAGAGACCAGTGTAGGGTCTGCACAGTCTCAAGGATGAGCAGGTCCCACCATAAACTGTGTTTAAGCCTCAATTCACGGAACTTTGGTTTGTAAATCTTACATCGATTCCGGCCCGGCAGACACTAATGGATCACGAGACCTTCTTTTTATGACTATTTCGATAAGTCCCAAACCTCTCCTCTGTGACTTCAAAGGAGATGCGAACGCCACGGATCGGGTTTCGAAAGACAGGCCCGAATTCCAAACGGTCATAAAAAGAGAAAATACACGCACGCACCCACAGACACACACTCACATACAAAGACTGTATACACAAATATTATACCTGCAAATATGAATGTACCTGCCATTGTAGTGCTCGCTGCATGTATGTGTTACTAGTATAGAATCGTAGAATTGACTGTAGTAGGTTAGTTTTCATGTTAAACGATAGTAATAGAGTGTAAAGTGTATCTTCTTTATATGACGAGCGACACCTGTCGAGTTTGAACTCTCCGTAAAGCTGTGAATCCGAGCTATTCACTCATGTACGTTACATTTCTGCCAAATGCATCGTTCAATGTTTAATAATACTATGAAGGAAATGCACTGATTCAACATACCATAAATTTATTCGGGAGACAGGACAAAGGAATGTGGAAACCCGCCAAATTGCAACGCTATCATTGGAGGACGTTATCAGTAAGGCGTTCTGGTTTGTTGTCTTTAAAACACCATGACACGCGTCTTTTGGGGGCACAAGTTTTCTGCACGAGTTCCTGCCGTCAAGACGGACTCTCTTCTTTATTTTCCGGTCATATTACAACAGTTAAACCTTCGTTTGAAACTTCGCCGAAACAACCTCCGGAAGAAGAAGCAACTATCAAACCGAGCGCTCCGAAACTCCAAGCACCCTGACTAACCTATGCAAGTATAAAGTTTTTACGATCTTAAATACTGAGTTTCCTTGCTGGCTCTTAAAGGTGAACTGTTGCAATTTGACCTGCTTTGATCATCTCTTTCGTTTCTGCCTTTCCCTCTACTTTGTATGTATTTGTATTTACTTGTGTCCATTTAGCCGTATAACCTGTGTATTACCCGTTTCGTATATTAAACTCATTTTATCCATGCTTTTTGTTCACTTGCTCATTTTAGCAACAACCGAGTCACTTTAACGTTCTGATTCTAATATCCTTGCTCTATATTTGAAGGCTATGATAGAAAGTTAGTCTCCCGGCCCGAGAATAACATTTCTGTCATGATAATCTGTGGATAATTGTCCGTTTCGGTGGACAAACTGATAGTTTTCCACATAATTATTCAACTAGAACTAATCATATATGTGATTGATTATAATTCGTTGTAGTTAATTCACCATATATGTTTAATTCCCCGTTGGGTCGATATATGAACGTCATAAAGCTTTCTGAATTATGATATTCATATTTCATCCATAAATTGATTAATAACTGTACATCGCTACATTTATTTGGTGGAGTATTCGCGAGCATCGTTTTAAACTTGGTTGTTGAAAAAAAAAGCAAGGTAGAATAATTGGTGTGTGATTTAATGTTCATGCGCGCTTTATTCAGTGAGAAGACGCACGAGTCCTCACACTACTCACCGTTAACAAGCTGCTTTTGTGTCTAAAAACACGGTAGTAAATTGTTGAACGTGAAATACACTGCAGTCCATTAATATGTCAAGCTCTTATCTGTGAAGGACGACAATCTTTGCAGTAAGTTACAGTTTTGAATATTAATTTCCGCTTGAATGAAACGAATTGATCGTCATTAAGCGTGTTCTGAAACGAGATTTTGTAGCGAGTTTCCTATTTAATCTCTGCAAAGGCCTTATCTGCCGCTATTTTAATTGAATTATTTGTGTCGTCCAATTATTCAAAAATAGCGTCTCGCTCCCTTGGTAACTAATTGGACTAGCTACCCAAAAGACGTTACCAAATACAAGTCTAATCGGAAAACAGTTCCTGCTTTATCCGATTTGACTTGTAAAGTTGGAGCCAGTCGAAAAAACGCCCTGATCCAGCGTGACTAATAACAGCAGTGAATTATCCTGCAGTTACATATTTGTGCACTAAAATTTGTGCAAAAACGGGGTCACTAAACCCCGAGGTTCCAAAGTTTTATACTTAGGATAAAAGGTTGCACCAGTCCAGTGAACTGGCACAGAAGAATCCGCCGAGATTCTAAAAAGAGTTTGTATGTGATATGTGCAGTTAGATCAGCTGAAACGCTAATTTAAAAATATCACAGAGGTGGATGCAGTAACGCTGACCAGACGCCAGAGGGCAGTCTGTCCAGGTGGGGCACCCCCCCTACTTCACTGTTGTGTGGACTCAGTAACGCCACCGTGTGGACGTTCTGAGTCAAAGCTGCTCTCCGTACTTTGAACTGAATTGTCTCCAAATTCGCCCGTGACTACTTCAACGTTGCTGTTATAACTGTTTGTTGATGGTTATGCTTTCCAATCGTTTTTGGAAGGTGGTTTACTTATTTAAATTTGGTTTAAACACGTTTTAAATTTTTAATTTAGTTTAAGTTGCCCTTCCAACCAGAGAATTCACTTCCTGGAAGTGCTCCCCCGTGTGGACGGATCCGGAAGTCAATTCCCTGCCATCTGTGTGTCCTTTCCTCTCCTTGGTTCCTTTGGTCACAGACTTATTCTATTCTATTCTATTCTATTTTTATTTTATGTTACTCCATTCTACTCCTTTGGTTTAACTCAGTTTTGTTGGTTCTTCTCCCTCTCTTTCTCTTGAGTTATTATTTTATTTTATTTTATTTTATTTTATGTTATTTTATTAGTAATTGTTTTTTTTGTTTGTTTGTTTATTTATTTTGCTTTATTTACTTCGGAAATTCTTTCCCTTGTATTACTTAATGCTGTATTCTATTCACTCTTAGTCCTGTGTCCTGTATGTTATTGGCTGGCAATAACATACACACACACACCCAAGCCTCCCTTATTTCATACACTTATTTTTAAATTTAATTGAACAACATTCAATTGTAATTTAAGATTAAGTAGTGTCAATCAGTTGGCATTCTGCTTACCAAGAAGCACTCCTCTTTAGGGAATTCACAAATAGGGAAGGCTTTCTCCTCTCTTTGCCCCACGCTGTTCTTCTGTGCATTTATTTCAATTTAATTGAGCAAGAGTTCAATTCAAGTTTGAATCAAGTGCCTCTGAATTGTGTTTTTCTTTTCTCTCTCCTTTCCCATTCTATTTCTATGCACTGGTTTAAATTTAATTGAACAGGCTTTAATTCAAATTTGAATCAAATGCATCTGAATTGTTTTGTTTTATTTTGCCTTTTGTCCGGCTTCCAGCTCAGTTAAGATCCCTATCCTGTCATCCTACACACTTGATTATTTAAATTTGGTTTAAACAAGATTTAAATTGAGATTTGAATGTACAATTAAGTTGTGTTTACTTGACTGTTTGTGTACTTGCAGACAAGGCCCTCTAGCACCCGGTGGTGAGTTGACGGTTGTTCCAGTGGGTTCCAGTGAAGTGGAGTTGCCTGGCCTGGCGAATCTGACACGTGCCTGTGTGTGAATCGCAGGACGTTTCTGGCCTCACACCACGGGCAGCACGCAGAGACATTAGCAGGTTGGGTGTGTCAGGTGCAGGGAGGCGACGAGTCCAGTTGGAACCCAAGGCAATTTTGTTTAATTTCCCTGTTTCTGCTCGACAGAACCGCCCTTTGAGTAACTGCCTGCGGGGTCAGACTCAGGGGTTGGGAAAAATTCAATTTTGACCTGCCAATCTGGCCGTCGGCGTTAATACCTCGCCTGAAAACGCAATTGTGCTGAAGGTCACTGTTTGAGAGGCTGCGTCGTGGTGCAAGGAGGACAGGACGTCCGCGGACACCGCAGTCGGGTGTGGGAACGTCTAGGAGAGGCTGCCCCGTCACTGAGTTCTCATCTGGGCACTCGCAATTCACCCCAGGCCTAGAGTAACAACGTACAGTCCCTTCCCTTAGTGAAAACTACAAGATATTACATATCTTTCATTCCTTTAGGTTCTGGCCAAAGCTGTTACTTTTAAGCCATACCCTCCCTCTCAGTTTTATGACTCAACGGCGCCCTCGCCTGGCCCCGTCATAATCCCAGAGGCGATAGGAAGTTTAAGCTCAATTTCTCCCCTTTAGCCCTTCACATTTTGTTTTATTGCTATTCTACGTCTATTCCTTTCTATTTTGTTTACTGCTCTATTTCTCATTTAATTGCATCCACTCTGTTCTGTTTTCTTTTCTGCTGTGTTTGTTTCTTTCAGTTCACGTAGAAGCAGAACCTGTGAGAGCCACCACGGAAAACTGAGTAATAGATAGACGACCGAGCAGCGAGAGTCACCAAAGGACTCTTAGAACTACCGCCTGTCAAAATCTATAGTTAAATCCGGCACTCACTCACACAAATTGACCTACGTGGTCCTTCTTGGTTTGACAATTAAGTGTCAAACCTACCTTCCACTAACTGTCTGCACCAGTTAATTGGAACCACACAAAAGAATTATCTAATTACGTATTACGTAACCGCTAATCCCTGCACAAGCTTGCATTGGTTCTTGTCTTTGTTGTGCTGTCTTTCTCTCGTCAACAGTAGAAGCCACTATGTCACGAGCATCCAGCCCTGACACCCACTGGGACCATCTCGAGACCTGGCTGGGCGTCATGACCAACCCGTTCCTGCCCAATGCCGCCGGCGACCTCCAGCATCTGAGCCGCGAGCAGCTGGACGGGGACTTGAATCGACTGATGGCCCACGATCCGATGCAGAGCTACAGTCACAAAGAATGGGCAAGACTCATCGGAGGCCTCGCCCACAACCTCATCGCCCAGGCAAGGCTCAATGAAAGGAGCAACGCACTTCTGGAGCAGGAAGTCGCGGCGCTCAAGCTCCAGGCTGAGGAAGCCCGGAGGAACCAGGCTCAGACCCAACATCGTCTTGATCAGCTACTCCTCGAAACCCCAGATCAGCGTAGGACAGCGGAGGAATCTGATCCTGAGCTACAGGAGGAAGTCGAGAGACTCCAAAAGGCCCTCGAAGAGCTCCACTTGGAGACGGGGCGCAGAGAGCAGATGGAAAAGCAATCCATAGAGGAACTAACTGGAAAACTCCAGCAAGGTGAAGCTCTCCTAGCAAGAGCAGAGATTGAACTGAAAGAAAGAGATGCTAAAGCCCGGGCCTGTGAAAATCACCTTAAACTGGCCCGAAGTGAGATCACTGCTCTGAAACAGCAAAGAGACTATCTTAGAGATGAATTGGACACTGTGCACCGAGAACTAAAGCATTCCTATAAACTGCAAAGCGAATTGGGAGGAGACTTGCATGCCATGCAGCTCCCTCTAGCCACTGGACCTAAGTGCCCCAGTCAAGAGTCCCTAGTTCGCGAGGGGGTTGAAAGCCCACTGCCAAAAACATCCAGCCTCCAAGAACCATGGTCAGGAGCAAAGGGATGGGAGCCACCCCAGAAAAGCCGCGCTGCGAGCTATGGCGTGATTCCCAAAGAGCTGGACAAGCTAGCAAAGAATATCCCCACTTTCACTCCAAACCCAGCAGGGGGTGTCGACGTGCACGCGTATTTGCAAGACATTGACTTCCTGTTGCAAAATGTGGCCAACGTGAGTGCATGGGACAAGTTGTATCTACTCCGCATCACGTCCAGCCGTGACGTGCGCAGCTTCCTGGATCGGCAGCCAGAAGCTGTCAAAGCAGACTACCAGCTGCTGCGACAGGCTCTGATCAAAGAGTTTTCTGACCCTGAATCGGACCAAGGGCTCCTCGCGGCCATGGATCTTAAACAGGGCCGACTGGAAACTCCACAAGCATATTACAACCGTATACGAAAGGCCTACTTCGGAGCACGCAACGAACCAGGAATGGAGGAAGATTTCAACTTTAAGACTTTGTTTCTTAGAAACCTGCACACTGCAGTAAGTCATCATCTGGGAGTCCTGGCCTGCCCACGAAGTATGTCTATTCAACAGCTGCGAGATTTAGCCTACAAAGCTTATTCCAAGCAAAGGGCCATATCTGAAAAGACTGTTAAAAATCCAACCATCTACCCGGTCTCTGATCACTGCCCAGAACTGGCCCTAGAGGGCGCACACACACACCACAGTGACAGACCGTTCAACCGAGAGGCAAGACAGTTCCCAGCCAGCAGAGGGCAGCCTCACCACGAGGGCGCCCGTCCCAAGCACCAGAGCGGACACTCTGAAAGATTCTGGGACAGGCCACATCCAGCCAGCAACCAAAGGGGCGGGGCCGCATGGGAGACCAGCCGGCGACCCAGAAATGGCAGGCCTTCATCGGATAGAGCCTCAAGCCCCAATCGCCAAAGACAGAAGGCCTCTCGACGTGCATCAAACAAGTCCAAGTCCGAGCCCTCACAGGAGTCGAGCAACGCAGTTATGTCTGAGTCTGCGGAGATTCTGAAAGTCCTGAAAGAGCTGATCCAGGAAAAGCCCAAAAAGGAGGACAAGAAGGACAAGTCAGACTCCTTATGACTAGAAGCAAGGTCTGCCCCTAACGTCTGCCCTGACAGCCCTTTAACACAACCTCACACCCAACTCACAGTTGACCAGAGACTTACCACACAGTCAGTTAGTACATCACAGAGTGACCTCATCACACAGTCACCTCAGCCAACAACCGCACACTCCGAGCAAACCAGCTCACATCAACCCACCGACGACCAGGACGCCACGGTACCAGAAAGTGCCGTTTTGGTTGTCTGCCTCCCAAACGAATCACATAACACCAGCCCCACTTGCTTATCGGTCAGCACCCAAGCCCCGGTACCAAGACTCCTGGGAAACCTTATCGAAAAGGGGTGGCCCGAAAGCTGTACATAGCCATCACTGTGGAAAATGATGTGAGGATTGAGGCCCTTGTAGACACGGGAGCAGACCTAACTTTGATGTCAACTAACCTTTTTGAAAGACTCAGACATGAAGCAAAGAAACAAAATCGAACTCTTAAATCACAAAAATGTGAGCTAAATGTGCAGTCATACAGCCAAACTGAGATCCAACTTGAACAAATAGCTCCCATTCATCTAACCATCGGTCCAATGAGTTTGGTACACCCCGTATACATCTCACCGATGGACACGTTTCCCCTGCTCATTGGCAAAGATTTGCTAGATCGCTTTGAGCCCCTATTGGACTTCAGACAGCTGAAAATTTGGGCTCAAGTACGAGAACCGCGGCCTTTCCAGTCACCCAGGTCATCTGAGCCAGACTGTCAGGTCACAGAGGTCACGGGAAACCCCACAGCTAGCTGCGGGAACCCCGTCTCAGCACCAGGGCAAAGTTCAAGTTCGCTCCTCTGCACCTTTCAGCTCACCACAGACTCTGACTCCTTCTGCCCCAAGGTCACACCAGACCCGCAGCTGAATGGCTTAACAATAACAGACACTGTCCTCGCACTGTGGGCTGACAACTCAGCCATCAACCATAACGTGTTCAATGCTCTCAAGGAAAACGCACCGGACCTCCCATTCGTCAACAAGCGCACACGTTTCTCTTTAGACTCTCGCTTGCCAGCTATGACAACGGCCAAAGGCGTCTGCGCTCTGAACTTGAATTGGAACGGCCGGTTTCTAACCCATTACTTTCTGGTCCTCCCAGACCTAACGCATGATGTTTACATTGGAGCAGACCTCCTGATTCGCCTCAAAGCTCACGTGGACATGGTTAATGAGGTAGTGTGGGCACCAATGACTGTACAGCCCCCTGTTGTTCCGGTTGACCTTGAGAACCTCGTGTCTGGCCAGACCATTCCAGAAGTTTGCTTCCTGGTCAACGAACAGGAAACGGTAGTACCCGCTTATACCAAAGGGGTCGCTATTCGCCTCAACATGAGACAGGGCCAAAACCTGAATAACACACTGGGTTTCTTCCAACTTTCACCTGAAAGCGTGGAACTTGGACTCACCTTGGAAGCCACACCCCTCACTGAAGTGTCATCCCGTGTAATCTACATTTTGCTTAACAACTGCATGGCTACCCCCATCAGAATTCCCAAGGCCTACCGGCTGGGATGGCTAGTAAGCCACGACTTCCATGACTTTGAACTCACGTTACCAGTCATCGGGTCAATACCAGCTGCTATGATACCAGAAGGGAGCCCAGACAACACGGTTTTAACTGCACCCTTCAAGACCATCTCCATCACTGCCATCATGCCGGTACCCACAGAACAGGTGTGCAGAACGGAACTGATGGAGGACCAACACCTTGCAGTATACACAGTCTCTAACCAGCCTGCCTGTGAAACCCAGGAAAACACGGCACCACTGACAGCCAGCCTGACAGCTGACACCACCACAGAAGAGCCGTTCCCAGGGTTCGAGTCTCAAGTCCAACAAATCCTGAAGGATGCAGATGCCCTAAAGCACGAGGCAGACCGCCAGAAACTCAGGCAGGTCCTGTACAAATTTAAAGCATCATTTGCCAAAGACTCTTTAGACTGTGGACTCACTAACCTCCACACGGTGCGCATTCCAACGCGCCCAAACGCTCCTCCCACCTTTGTCAGGCAGTACAAAATTCCCATCGCCTCACACGAACCAGTGCAGGAGATTATCCGCTCCATGGAAGAGAAAGGTGTCATCCGTCCTTGCAACAGCACCTACTCAGCCCCCATCTGGCCTGTTCTCAAACCAAATGGCAAGTGGCGACCAACCATTGATTACAGGAAACTGAACCAGCAGGTGCCACTGTCACGGTGGCCCATGACACAGCTGGAGCAGGAACTACCTAGAGTCAAAGGGGCCACTATCTTCTCGACGCTTGATGTGGCATCAGGATTCTGGACCATACCCGTACACCCAGAGGATCAACACAAGCTGGCTTTCACCTTTGGCAACCGGCAGTACACTTTTACAAGGTGCCCATTCGGCTATGCCAACTCACCAGCTGAATTCAACATCTTCCTGAACAAAGCATGTCCAGATGCAAGGATGAGAGGGAACCTCATCTATGTGGACGATGTGCTCATGAAAAGTATGACTGTGGCGGACCACCTGATCGAAATAGACCATGTTCTGACCCAACTGACCACTGCCGGCGCCAAAATTGCCCTCCACAAAGGACAATGGTGCCGAACCAAGGTCAACTACGTGGGTCTACTTGTCGGTTCACAGGGCATTGAACCGCAGTCCAGCCGCATTCAAGCTATTCAAACCATCAAACCTCCCACTAACGTGTCGGAGCTGCGCAGTTTTCTAGGTGTGTGCAACTACTCACGGCAGTTCATAGAGAACTACTCAGACATTGCAAGACCTCTTACTGCTCTATTGAAAAAGGACTGCCCATTTGTCTGGACGGGAGTTCAAACAAGTGCAATGAACGAACTGAAACAACATTTGTGTCAAGCCCCATGTCTGGCGTATCCTGATCCAAACAAAGAGTTCTACTTGGAAGCCGGATTCTCAAAGAACTGCCTGAGCGCTGGTCTCTACCAACGATACGACCAAGACAAAAGAGTCGTAGCGTATGCCAGCAAAACACTCCTGTCACCGGAGTGCAAATACTCAGACTGTGAAAAGGCGTTGCTCTGCACTGTATGGGCCATCCAAAGATTTTCCAACTACATTGGAGCACAAAAGGTTATCGTCGAGACCTGTCACCAGCCTGTCACTTTCCTGAACAGCCAACGCATCCGAGATGGCGTAGTCACCAACTCACGCATAGCCACGTGGCTGATGGCCCTCCAGGGGCGCAACGTCGAGGCACGATACGCCCAAAATCACAAGTCTGCTCTGGGCAACGGCTTGGCGGCCTGCCAAAACTGCTCCGATGACACTCCAGCTTCCACACCGGAGCCGGAAATACCCCAAAACCAGCAACCGACCTGCCACCGGTACTTCGAAGAGAATGCGTGCCAAGGTATGCCCACAGCCTATGTCGATGGATGTTCGTACAACCATGAGGGCGTCCTAAAGGCAGGTGCAGGGGTGTTATGGTTAAACAACCAACCCTGCCCACCACAACACTTCAATTTGGGCTCCCAGTCATCGCAGTATGCGGAGGTAGCTGCTATCCTCATCACCCTCCAAATCGCAGTGGCCCACAACATCAAAGAACTCCTCATTTGCACAGACTCAAACTATGCCCGACTCAGTTTCATGTGCCACCTCCCAGGCTGGAAACAAAATGGCTTCAAGACCGCAAACAACAAGCCTGTCAAACACCAACACCTGTTCCGAATGTGCGACGATATCACGACAACTCACAACATGATCGTTTACTGGAAAAAGGTGAAAGGACATTCGAAGCTACCTGGCATGGACAAAGACTTGAATGACCAAACTGATGCCCTTGCCAAGACGGGCGCACTACAGGGTAATCTGTGGTCACCCCCTCCCAAACACCCACCCCTGATGTAGCAGCAGTCACCCGCAGCCAACGCACTGCTCCCGTACTTGCTCCCACATCGCAGCCGCTATCGCTAGCTCCACAAATTTCCAACAATGACATTGCCGACCTTCAGGCCTCGGACTCTGCCATCCACACGGTAAAAAACCTCCTCTCAAACCCCTCCTGCCCCCCGATCACAAAGTCTGACTTCGACGACAACCCTAGCCTCAAACGGCTACATGACGTCAAGCACATGCTGCGTGTCCAAGAAGACATTCTGTGGTATGCCCCTGATGATCTCACTGCGCCACGGCTTGTGGTACCACACGGCCAAAGGGGGTCATGCTCATGTATGCCCACGATGCACCATGTGCTGGACACCATGGCACCAAAGCCACTTACCAGACACTGAAACAAGTGGCATACTGGCCCGGCATGCAGCAGGATGTGGCAGAGTATGTTAGAGGATGCCTGGTGTGCTGCCAGTTCCAACCGGCAAACCCAACTCACAGAGCTCCACTGCAACGCAGAGGAGTCACGTTCCCATGGTCAGACCTCCAGATAGACTGGGTGGGGCCCCT
This sequence comes from Chanodichthys erythropterus, assembly GCF_024489055.1. Taxonomy (NCBI): domain Eukaryota; kingdom Metazoa; phylum Chordata; class Actinopteri; order Cypriniformes; family Xenocyprididae; genus Chanodichthys; species Chanodichthys erythropterus. Next base: position 58,447,731 of record NC_090232.1, on the reverse strand, counting down.
GACCAGATCGACGAGAGGAAACAGGTATTTCCTCACGGTCGTGTGCCAATTCACCAAGTGGGTAGAGTGTCTTCCAGCACCGAACGACACGGCCCAGACTACAGCCTACCTCCTGATGAACCACATTTTCAGCAGATTTGGGCTGCCACTGAGAGTTAACTCCGACAGAGGTACTCATTTTACCGCCGAGATCATGCAGCAAATTTGGAGACTCCTGGGCGTACAGAGCAAACTGCACATCAGCCACCATCCAATCTCGTCAGGGCAAGCGGAACGGACCAATAAAACTGTGGTTAGCATGCTAAAAAAATATGTGTCAGCCAACCAGAAAGACTGGGATGTGAAACTTCCACTGGTACTCATGGCTATTAGAGCCACTCCGCAGGAATCAACTCGGGTGTCTCCCTTTGAACTGATGACGGGGCGACAGATGACCCTGCCGTTGCACCTGCTGTACCAACCGGGAGATTCCAGCCTCGTCACCGCCTACACTACCCACCAGTATCTCGACGAGCTACACCGACACCTGAGAACCACGTTTGCTTTTGCCCAACAGCAGCTTCAACGAAGCGCGGAAGGCCAGAAAGCATACTATGACCGCAAGGCGTCACACCAGGAACTGGATGTGGGTGACCGGGTCTGGTACTACCTTTTCGCTCAGCCACCCAAAACAGCCTCCCAACGGCTGTCAAAGAAATTTCTTCCTCGTTGGACGGGACCTCATGAGATTGTGGACAAACTCTCCCCGGTCGCATACCGAATCAAGTTGAGCCGAGGGCAGAAAGAACCAATTTTCAAATGGGTCCACCGTAACCAGATTAAGAGACATGTGGCTGTTGACAGAGAAAGGCAGGGAGGGAACAATGCAAGCTAATCCCAGTTGCAATCCTCGGAAAACTGTCCTCACCAACCACGGACATTCCCCGCTGACCAACCATGCCTCTCTCTCCCTCTCTCTCTCTCTCCTCCCCTCTTCTCTGTAACAGGATGCTGCTGTGGTTCACCCTCGTGTGCCTCCTGCCAACCAGAGGACAGCCGCAATCCGACATCACATCACCAGGTCCCGCATCTGGTATCGTACTGAGGGAACAACCGGGACTTCTCATCACCAACTGCCGGACTTACACGCAGAAAGTGTATGTGCGGTTGGACCCCCGCACCGTCTACAAAGCACACTATCCCAGCCATGTCGCCCAATACAGCTGGGCAGGGGCCCGATGGACGGAGAACGCCCTCACTCACGCGGAGGCCGACGTCCAGCACATGCTCGCCCAACTGGAGAAAATGACTATCACACAAGCCGAGTTAAGTGGACACAACCGACGCACAAAACGGTTCTTGGGAGCTCTGCTCGGAGCAGCCGCTGCTGTCGGGACCCTCTTTAACCTCGGCATGTCAAGTGTCAACGCAGTGAGCCTAACCACTGTAAGGCGGCATGTGGCCGAAATCCAAACGGAGATTCCCCAGCTGAGAGAACAACTCACCACACAGAGCCAAACCCTTCAAAGCATCGGGAAAACTCTGAAAGGCACTGTAGTGGTTCTCAACACCCACAGTGTCCTGCTGAACCAGACAGTGAACTCGATGAAGCAACTGTTTACTGTCTTCCAAAATGACTTCGCCCAAACTCAGCTCGTCACTGCTCTAATGACGGACATGCTGCGGGAAGTGAGCTCCTCCATGGACAACCTGGCCATGGGAAGGATTCCCCCATACCTCGTACCCCTGAGCCTCGTACAAACTGTGCTGGCCTCTGCTGCCGTCAGACCCACGGACCCTATCCAAACCCACCTTGCCTACTCCCTGGGTAGTGCCATCCTACTGCATGTCGACCCCGAACAAAGGGAGTTGGCCTTCCTCCTAAACCTACCTATCATCGAACCAGATAACATCTACCGACTCAAAGACATTGTCAATGTCGGGTTTTGGAAGGGTAACACCCACATCAAGATACACACTCCAGCTGTGGTAGCATACCACGACAGCAACCCCCAACTGTACCTGGCTCCCAATTTACGCATGTGTGTTTTGACCAAAGACATTCATTACCTCTGCCCTAGCAAACCTTTCCTCAGAGACAATACTGAAGGAATCTGCGGGTTACAGCCCATGATCAGCGACACACGCTGCCCTGCCGAGGCCAAGCCTCGCACCCAAATCGTCGGAACACAAGCTGAGATTGTGGGCAATCGATGGCTTGTTAACACTCCCACTCGCACCGCCACCCTGACTTACGATCAGCACGACACTGCCACTCGGGTCAGCCTGCCCAGTCAAAGCATGTGGATCCAGGTACCCCTGGGTGCCATCCTCCACCTCGATGACCTGGCCTTGTACCACATCTCAAGTGAGGAGTACCAGTCAGAACTGGAGATCCCACCCTTTTTCATGAACCACAACCTCACTTTGGCCCCCGAGCTGGAACTGAGGATTGAGAAAGGGGGTCCCAGTTAATTGACAGTGCTCCTGTCGACGCCGCCCTCCAAGCACTCTCCCGACTGCCCATTCTGACCAGCTCACCTATAGCCCAAGCTTGGACTGCCGCCGACACAGCCCTTTGCCTCTCCATGGCAATCGGATACATACTGACCCTAGGCCTAGCCTTCATCCTTTTCAAGAGGATGAAGGGGATGCAAGCGTCCATGGACAAGTGCCTGCCTGCCCTTCCCCGGGGTTTCAAGAGGAAACCAAGGAGAGGAGGCACCAACATGGAGAACGTACCAAATCTCATCGAAATGGACTCTCCCTTCGACGACCCAAAGACCGAGGACCAGTAGGGACCACCTGCTGTCCGACATCTGTGCCATCCGACCTCGCTACCGTCCAACGAGATCCGCACGGGGATCTCACTGGCCGAAAGGGGGAAACTGTAGGGTCTGCACAGTCTCAAGGATGAGCAGGTCCCACCATAAACTGTGTTTAAGCCTCAATTCACGGAACTTTGGTTTGTAAATCTTACATCGATTCCGGCCCGGCAGACACTAATGGATCACGAGACCTTCTTTTTATGACTATTTCGATAAGTCCCAAACCTCTCCTCTGTGACTTCAAAGGAGATGCGAACGCCACGGATCGGGTTTCGAAAGACAGGCCCGAATTCCAAACGGTCATAAAAAGAGAAAATACACGCACGCACCCACAGACACACACTCACATACAAAGACTGTATACACAAATATTATACCTGCAAATATGAATGTACCTGCCATTGTAGTGCTCGCTGCATGTATGTGTTACTAGTATAGAATCGTAGAATTGACTGTAGTAGGTTAGTTTTCATGTTAAACGATAGTAATAGAGTGTAAAGTGTATCTTCTTTATATGACGAGCGACACCTGTCGAGTTTGATCTCTCCGTAAAGCTGTGAATCCGAGCTATTCACTCATGTACGTTACATTTCTGCCAAATGCATCGTTCAATGTTTAATAATACTATGAAGGAAATGCACTGATTCAACATACCATAAATTTATTCGGGAGACAGGACAAAGGAATGTGGAAACCCGCCAAATTGCAACGCTATCATTGGAGGACGTTATCAGTAAGGCGTTCTGGTTTGTTGTCTTTAAAACACCATGACACGCGTCTTTTGGGGGCACAAGTTTTCTGCACGAGTTCCTGCCGTCAAGACGGACTCTCTTCTTTATTTTCCGGTCATATTACAACAGTTAAACCTTCGTTTGAAACTTCGCCGAAACAACCTCCGGAAGAAGAAGCAACTATCAAACCGAGCGCTCCGAAACTCCAAGCACCCTGACTAACCTATGCAAGTATAAAGTTTTTACGATCTTAAATACTGAGTTTCCTTGCTGGCTCTTAAAGGTGAACTGTTGCAATTTGACCTGCTTTGATCATCTCTTTCGTTTCTGCCTTTCCCTCTACTTTGTATGTATTTGTATTTACTTGTGTCCATTTAGCCGTATAACCTGTGTATTACCCGTTTCGTATATTAAACTCATTTTATCCATGCTTTTTGTTCACTTGCTCATTTTAGCAACAACCGAGTCACTTTAACGTTCTGATTCTAATATCCTTGCTCTATATTTGAAGGCTATGATAGAAAGTTAGTCTCCCGGCCCGAGAATAACATTTCTGTCATGATAATCTGTGGATAATTGTCCGTTTCGGTGGACGAACTGATAGTTTTCCACATAATTATTCAACTAGAACTAATCATATATGTGATTGATTATAATTCGTTGTAGTTAATTCACCATATATGTTTAATTCCCCGTTGGGTCGATATATGAACGTCATAAAGCTTTCTGAATTATGATATTCATATTTCATCCATAAATTGATTAATAACTGTACATCGCTACACCAGTTTCATTACAATTGGTTAATATAGACAAAAGTTATTAGCATTTTTGTCAATTTTGTTATAACTTTTGACCACGAGGTGGCGCTGGTCCGAAACTTCTCAGGCTCCTTCAGGGCATTGTCCTGATGACCCATACCAAATTTATGAATTTTGGTCAAACTCATCAGAAGTTATGAGCAAAATAACAATTTTTCATATCTCCACTCCAGTAGGTGGCGCTGCACCGAAACACTGTATAATGCCTCAGGTCATGCTTGTGATGACATGTACCAAGTTTGGTCTAAATATGTCAAAGCATTGTAGAGATACAGCTTCAAGGGTAATTTTTGCATCACATCTCAAATTCTTTGCTCCGGTATACGAAAACGGTTTGACTTATCGACTTGAAATCCATAACTTTTTGTCGGCATGGTCTGAAGATGACACGGTTCAATTTTGGTGAAAATTGGAGCAACGGTCTAGGAGGAGTTCGAAAAAGTAGGTTTTTGAAGAAAAACAATATGGCGGACAGGAAGTTTAGCTGACTATAGCAAATGTGATATCTATGTTCTCAGCATGACCCAAGGAATCTACTGAGACCAGTTTCATTACAATTGGTGAATACAGTCAAAAGTTATTAGCATTTTTGTAAATTTTTTATAACGTTTGACCACAAGGAGGCGCTGTGCTGAAACTTCTCAGGCTCCTTCAGAGCATTGTGCTGATGACCCATGCCAAGTTTTGTAAAGATACGTTAATGCGTTCGTAAAATACAGCATTTTAGCACAAAATTCAAAATGGCCGACGGCCAAAATGGCCGAATTGGGAAAATTGGATATCATTCGACTCGGCATGATTCCCCGAATCCAACGAGACCAAATTTATGATTTTTGAACAAACCCATCAAAAGTTATAAGCAAAAATAACTTTATTCAGACCATACCAAGTTTGGTCTGAATATGAATAAGTAGGTTTTTAAAGAAAAACAATATGGCGAACAGGACGTTTAGCTGACTATGGCAAATTTGATATCTATGTTCTCAGCATAACCCAAGGAATCTACAGAGACCAGTTTCATTACAATTGGTTAATATAGACAAAAGTTATTAGCATTTTTGTAAATTTTGTTATAACTTTTGACCACGAGGTGGCGCTGGTCCGAAACTTCTCAGGCTCCTTCAGGGCATTGTCCTGATGACCCATACCAAATTTATGAATTTTGGTCAAACTCATCAGAAGTTATGAGCAAAATAACAATTTTTTAATATCTCCACTCCAGTAGGTGGCGCTGCACCGAAACACTGTATAATGCCTCAGGTCATGCTTGTGATGACATGTAACAAGTTTGGTCTAAATATGTCAAAGCATTGTAGAGATACAACTTCAAGGGTAATTTTTGCATCACATCTCAAATTCTTTGCTCCGGTATACGAAAACGGTTTGACTTATCGACTTGAAATCCATAACTTTTTGTCGGCATGGTCTGAAGATGACACGGTTCAATTTTGGTGAAAATTGGAGCAACGGTCTAGGAGGAGTTCGAAAAAGTAGGTTTTTGAAGAAAAACAATATGGCGGACAGGAAGTTTAGCTGACTATAGCAAATGTGATATCTATGTTCTCAGCATGACCCAAGAAATCTACTGAGACCAGTTTCATTACAATTGGTGAATACAGTCAAAAGTTATTAGCATTTTTGTAAATTTTGTTATAACTTTTGACCACAAGGTGGCGCTGTGCCGAAACTTCTCAGGCTCCTTCAGGGCATTGTGCTGGTGACCCATACCAAGTTTTGTAAAGATACGTTAATGCGTTCGTAAAATACAGCATTTTAGCACAAAATTCAAAATGGCCGACGGCCAAAATGGCCGATATGGGAAAATTGGATATCATTCGACTCGGCATGATTCCAGGAATCCAACGAGACCAAATTTATGATTTTTGGACAAACCCATCAGAAGTTATAAGCAAAAATACCCATTTTTCATATCTCCGCACCAGTAGGTGGCACTGCGCCGAAACACTGCATGGTACCTCAGGTCATGCTTGTGATGACATGTACCAAGTTTGGTCTGAATACGATAAAGCGTTGCGGAGATACAGCCTTACTTCTGTTTTCGCAAGCACTACGTACAATTCGTTCGTGAGTTTTTCAAAAACTGTTTGAAGAATCAACTTGAATTCCATAACTTTTTGTCAGCATGGTCTGAAGATGATCTGATTCAATTTTCATGAAAATCGGAGTAACGGCCTAGGAGGAGTTCGAAAAAGTAAGTTTTTCAGAAAATTCAAAATGGCGGAAAAATTTTCATGACGGAAAATGACGTCATAGGGTGCGATCGATTCGTCTTGACCCAAGGAATCAGAGGAATTTTGTTTCTAGCCCTTACGGTTCAAAAGTTATTAACATAAACATAAGTGCAACTTTGGACAGCTGGTGGCGCTAGAGGGATTGAGATAGAGACTCCAAATTTGCTGTGGACAAAGGTCAGACTGTCCTCTAACTGTGTGCCAAATTTCACAACTTTCCCGCAAGCGGTTCTATGGGTTGCCATAGACTTCAAGAGCGGAAGAAGAAGAAGAATAAAAAAAAAAAAAAAAGAACGCCAACAATAACAATAGGTGCCTCCGCACCTTCGGTGCTTGGCCCCTAATAAAAAAAAAAAAAAAAAAAAAAAAAACGCCAACAATAACAATAGGTGCCTCCGCACCTTCGGTGCTTGGCCCCTAAATATAGCTGCAAGCAGCAATTATGGGGCCAAGCACAAAAACGGCACAAGAAACCAGCCAACACGGCTGGGAGCATCAGACCAACTGCAACAGTGAACAATTAAAGACGTATTAAGATCATTTTAGGCATAAGAGCTGAAAAATTATCAAAAATGAGGATTTACTGGTTCATAACTTTCGACCAATAGGTGGCGCTGTGTCCAAATTGTTGTGGTATGGTCAGAGTGAGGTGACAATGACACTTCCAAAGTTTGGTGTCAATATGTCAAAGCACTGAAGAGATACAGCTTCAAGAGTCATTTTTGAATCATGCCTCAAATTCTTTGCTCTGGTATACAAAAACGGTTTGACATATGGACTTGAAATCCATAACTTTTTGTCGGCATGGTCTGAAGATGACACGGTTCAATTTTGGTGAAAATCGGAGCAACGGTCTAGGAGGAGTTCGAAAAAGTAGGTTTTTAAAGAAAAACAATATGGCGGACAGGACGTTTAGCTGACTATGGCAAATTTGATATCTATGTTCTCAGCATAACCCAAGGAATCTACAGAGACCAGTTTCATTACAATTGGTTAATATACACAAAAGTTATTAGCATTTTTGTCAATTTTGTTATAACTTTTGACCACGAGGTGGCGCTGGTCCGAAACTTCTCAGGCTCCTTCAGGGCATTGTCCTGATGACCCATACCAAATTTATGAATTTTGGTCAAACTCATCAGAAGTTATGAGCAAAATAACAATTTTTCATATCTCCACTCCAGTAGGTGGCGCTGCACCGAAACACTGTATAATGCCTCAGGTCATGCTTGTGATGACATGTACCAAGTTTGGTCTAAATATGTCAAAGCATGGTAGAGATACAGCTTCAAGGGTAATTTTTGCATCACATCTCAAATTCTTTGCTCCGGTATACGAAAACGGTTTGACTTATCGACTTGAAATCCATAACTTTTTGTCGGCATGGTCTGAAGATGACACGGTTCAATTTTGGTGAAAATTGGAGCAACGGTCTAGGAGGAGTTATGTCAGCATGGTCTGAAGTATTGTCAGCATGGTCTGAAGATGATCTGATTCAATTTTCATGAAAATCGGAGTAACGGCCTAGGAGGAGTTCGAAAAAGTAAGTTTTTCAGAAAATTCAAAATGGCGGAAAAATTGTCATGATGGAAAATGACGTCATATGGAGCGTTCGATTCGTCTCCAAGGAATAAGAGGAAAAAAGAATTGTGTTTCTAGCCCTTATGGTTCAAAAGTTATTAACATTAACATAAGTGCAACTTTGGACAGCTGGTGGCGCTAGAGGGATTGAGTTAGAGACTCCAAATTTGCTATGGACAAAGGTCAGACTGTCCTCTGACTGTGTGCCAAATTTCACAACTTTCCCGCAAGCGGTTCTATGGGCTGCCATAGACTTCAAGAGCGGAAGAAGAAGAAGAAGAAGAAGAAGAAGAAGAAGAATAAAAAAAAAATAAAAAAAAAGAACGCCAACAATAACAATAGGTGCCTCCGCACCTTCGGTGCTTGGCCCCTAAATATAGCTGCAAGCAGCAATTATGGGGCCAAGCACAAAAACGGCACAAGAAACCAGCCAACACGGCTGGGAGCATCAGACCAACTGCAACAGTGAACAATTAAAGACGTATTAAGATCATTTTAGGCATAAGAGCTGAAAAATTATCAAAAATGAGGATTTACTGGTTCATAACTTTCGACCAATAGGTGGCGCTGTGTCCAAATTGTTGTGGTATGGTCAGAGTGAGGTGACAATGACACTTCCAAAGTTTGGTGTCAATATGTCAAAGCACTGAAGAGATACAGCTTCAAGAGTCATTTTTGAATCATGCCTCAAATTCTTTGCTCTGGTATACAAAAACGGTTTGACATATGGACTTGAAATCCATAACTTTTTGTCGGCATGGTCTGAAGATGACACGGTTCAATTTTGGTGAAAATCGGAGCAACGGTCTAGGAGGAGTTCGAAAAAGTAGGTTTTTAAAGAAAAACAATATGGCGGACAGGACGTTTAGCTGACTATGGCAAATTTGATATCTATGTTCTCAGCATAACCCAAGGAATCTACAGAGACCAGTTTCATTACAATTGGTTAATATACACAAAAGTTATTAGCATTTTTGTAAATTTTGTTATAACTTTTGACCACGAGGTGGCGCTGGTCCGAAACTTCTCAGGCTCCTTCAGGGCATTGTCCTGATGACCCATACCAAATTTATGAATTTTGGTCAAACTCATCAGAAGTTATGAGCAAAATAACAATTTTTCATATCTCCGCACCAGTAGGTGGCGCTGCGCCGAAACACTGCATGGTACCTCAGGTCATGCTTGTGATGACATGTACCAAGTTTGGTCTAAATATGTCAAAGCATTGTAGAGATACAGCTTCAAGGGTAATTTTTGCATCACATCTCAAATTCTTTGCTCCGGTATACGAAAACGGTTTGACTTATCGACTTGAAATCCATAACTTTTTGTCGGCATGGTCTGAAGATGACACGGTTCAATTTTAGTGAAAATTGGAGCAACGGTCTAGGAGGAGTTAGAAAAAGTAGGTTTTTGAAGAAAAACAATATGGCGGACAGGAAGTTTAGCTGACTATAGCAAATGTGATATCTATGTTCTCAGCATGACCCAAGAAATCTACTGAGACCAGTTTCATTACAATTGGTGAATACAGTCAAAAGTTATTAGCATTTTTGTAAATTTTGTTATAACTTTTGACCACAAGGCGGCGCTGTGCCGAAACTTCTCAGGCTCCTTCAGGGCATTGTGCTGATGACCCATACCAAGTTTTGTAAAGATACGTTAATGCGTTCGTAAAATACAGCATTTTAGCACAAAAATCAAAATGGCCGACGGCCAAAATGGCCGAATTGGGAAAATTGGATATCATTCGACTCGGCATGATTCCCCGAATCCAACGAGACCAAATTTATGATTTTTGAACAAACCCATCAAAAGTTATAAGCAAAAATGACCATTTTTCATATCTCTGCACCAGTAGGTGGCGCTGCGCCGAAACACTGCATGGTACCTCAGGTCATGCTTGTGATGACATGTACCAAGTTTGGTCTGAATACGATAAAGCGTTGCGGAGATACAGCCTTACTTCTGTTTTCGCAAGCACTACGTACAATTCGTTCGTGAGTTTTTCAAAAACGGTTTGAGGAATCAACTTGAATTCCATAACTTTTTGTCAGCATGGTCTGAAGATGATCTGATTCAATTTTCATGAAAATCGGAGTAACGGCCTAGGAGGAGTTCGAAAAAGTAAGTTTTTCAGAAAATTCAAAATGGCGGAAAATTTTTCATGACGGAAAATGACGTCATAGGGTGCGATCGATTCGTCTTGACCCAAGGAATCAGAGGAAAAAATAATTTTGTTTCTAGCCCTTATGGTTCAAAAGTTATTAACATAAACATAAGTGCAACTTTGGACAGCTGGTGGCGCTAGAGGGATTGCGATAGAGACTCCAAATTTGCTGTGGACAAAGGTCAGACTGTCCTCTAACTGTGTGCCAAATTTCACAACTTTCCCGCAAGCGGTTCTATGGGTTGCCATAGACTTCAAGAGCGGAAGCAGAAGAAGAAGAAGAAGAAGAAGAAAAAAAAAAAAAAAAAAAGAACGCCAACAATAACAATAGGTGCCTCCGCACCTTCGGTGCTTGGCCCCTAAATATACCTGCAAGCAGCAATTACGGGGCCAAGCACAAAAATGGCACAAGCAACCAGCCAACACGGCTGGGAGCATCAGACCAACAGCAGTAGTGAGCAATTAGAAAAAAAGTTATTGGCATTTTTGTAAATTTTGTTATAACTTTTGACCACGAGGTGGCGCTGGTCCGAAACTTCTCAGGCTCCTTCAGGGCATTGTCCTGATGACCCATACCAAATTTATGAATTTTGGTCAAACTCATCAGAAGTTATGAGCAAAATAACAATTTTTCATATCTCCACTCCAGTAGGTGGCGCTGCGCCGAAACAGAGTATGCTGCCTCAGGTCATGCTTGTGAAGACACATACCAAGTTTGGTCTGAATATGTCAAAGCACTGAAGAGATACAGCTTCAAGAGTCATTTTTGAATCATGCCTCAAATTCTTTGCTCTGGTATACAAAAACGGTTTGACATATGGACTTGAAATCCATAGCTTTTTGTCGGCATGGTCTGACGATGACACGGTTCAATTTTGGTGAAAATCGGAGCAACGGTCTAGGAGGAGTTCGAAAAAGTAGGTTTTTAAAGAAAAACAATATGGCGGACAGGAAGTTTAGCTGACTATGGCAAATTTGATATCTTTGTTCTCAGCATGACCCAAGGAATCTACTGAGACCAGTTTCATTACAATTGGTGAATACAGTCAAAAGTTATTAGCATTTTTGTAAATTTTGTTATAACTTTTGACCACGAGGTGGCGCTGGTCCGAAACTTCTCAGGCTCCTTCAGGGCATTGTCCTGATGACCCATACCAAATTTATGAATTTTGGTCAAACTCATCAGAAGTTATGAGCAAAATAACAATTTTTCATATCTCCACTCCAGTAGGTGGCGCTGCACCGAAACACTGTATAATGCCTCAGGTCATGCTTGTGATGACATGTACCAAGTTTGGTCTAAATATGTCAAAGCATTGTAGAGATACAGCTTCAAGGGTAATTTTTGCATCACATCTCAAATTCTTTGCTCCGGTATACGAAAACGGTTTGACTTATCGACTTGAAATCCATAACTTTTTGTCGGCATGGTCTGAAGATGACACGGTTCAATTTTGGTGAAAATTGGAGCAACGGTCTAGGAGGAGTTCGAAAAAGTAGGTTTTTGAAGAAAAACAATATGGCGGACAGGAAGTTTAGCTGACTATAGCAAATGTGATATCTATGTTCTCAGCATGACCCAAGGAATCTACTGAGACCAGTTTCATTACAATTGGTGAATACAGTCAAAAGTTATTAGCATTTTTGTAAATTTTGTTATAACTTTTGACCACAAGGCGGCGCTGTGCCGAAACTTCTCAGGCTCCTTCAGGGCATTGTGCTGATGACCCATACCAAGTTTTGTAAAGATACGTTAATGCGTTCGTAAAATACAGCATTTTAGTACAAAATTCAAAATGGCCGACGGCCTAAATGGCCGAAGTGGGAAAATTGGATATCATTCGACTCGGTATGATTCCCCGAATCCAACGAGACCAAATGTATGATTTTTGGACAAACCCATCAGAAGTTATAAGCAAAAATACCCATTTTTCATATCTCCGCACCAGTAGGTGGCGCTGCGCCGAAACACTGCATGGTACCTCAGGTCATGCTTGTGATGACATGTACCAAGTTTGGTCTGAATACGATAAAGCATTGCGGAAATACAGCCTTACATCTGTTTTCACAAGGACTACGTACAATTCGTTCGTGAGTTTTTCGAAAACGGTTTGAGGAATCGACTTGAATTCCATAACTTTTTGTCAGCATGGTCTGAAGCTGATCTGATTCAATTTTCATGAAAATCGGAGTAACGGCCTAGGAGGAGTTCGAAAAAGTAAGTTTTTCAGAAAATTCAAAATGGCGGAAAAATTTTCATGACGGAAAATGACGTCATATGGTACAGTCGATTCGTCTTGAGGAATCAGGGGGAAAAGAATTTTGTTTCTAGCCCTTACGGTTCAAAAGTTATTAACATAAACATAAGTGCAAATTTGGACAGCTGGTGGCGCTAGAGGGATTGAGTTAGAGACTCCAAATTTGCTATGGACAAAGGTCAGACTGTCCTCTAACTGTGTGCCAAATTTCACAACTTTGCCGCAAGCGGTTCTATGGGCTGCCATAGACTTCAAGAGCGGAAGAAGAAGAATAATAATAAGCGTACCGAACGCCAACAATAACAATAGGTGCCTAAGCACCTTCGGTGCTTGGCCCCTAAATATAGCTGCAAGCAGCAATTACGGGGCCAAGCACAAAAACGACACAAGAAGCCAGCCAACATGGCTGCTACAAGAGTGTGTTTTACAACATGCCTCAAATTCATTGCTCCGGTATACGAAAACGGTTTAACGTATCGACTTGAAATCCATAACTTTTTGTCGCCATGGTCTGTAGATGATACAGTTCAATTTTGGTGAAAATCAGAGCTACGTGCTTGAACCCCTAAAAATCAGGACAATTACAATAGGGTTTCAGCACTACGTGCTTGAACCCCTAATAATAATAATCAGGACAATTACAATAAGGTTTCAGCACTTCGTGCTTGAACCCCTAACTAGAAGTGAGGAGATGGGGTGGAGGAGGGATGCTGATAAACTCTCATATGAACAGAGGTAAGTCTGCTGTATACCTCTAGTCAGGGTGCGATTTGTAGGGCGGATGGGGGGATTTCTCCCCTTCTGGTCTACATATCCCTGACTCTGCTGAATTATTTTATCCCCAGTGGGGATAAAACAATATCCCATCGGTTGATACTACTCCACAAACCACCAACAAAGCATATAAAATACCAACAAAAATAAATCTTTTTTAAAACATTGCCAAGTAAAACACTGCGTTTATATAGAACTGTCTCTTTACGACCACAACAAATGGGACACTTTTCAGACGTGCATTCCGGTGTTATGAAATATTCGGTGTCTGAGATTTTCGGTGACACTGGGCGGAGCTTACATGAATATTCAAGAGTTTCCTGTTTTGAGTTAAAGCGCCACTGAAAATGATCAGTCGCTCTTCGGCTTATAGCCAATAGCGTTTTAAGTAGCCTATTTCTGTATTACCTTGAGTCTTTTAAACATATAGTTTTGAAAGTTTGCCAAAATGTATGGTATCATAATAATATTAATTGTAAACTCCTGTGGTGTTTGCAGAAGCACTTCTAATCTGGGTAGACTTGAATTTCTATATGAAATATGTTTCAAAAATTGCACACATGCTAGAAACATGTTAATGTACTTTAAATTTAGTTTATTTATTATCCAAATAGGCCACAGTGAATTACGCATGTGATAACTAATATAATATCTATAGCCAATATTCTTTCATTCCCAAATAGGACTTTTGCCAATAAATATCCCTATACACCAAATAAGGCAGACACTATTATTTTTCACTTTGTTTTGAACATGACAGTGTATTAAAATTTTTAATAATACATGTTTGTTGTAATGTCATTTTATTATATATTTCAGATTGAATGTGTCAGTAGCAAAGGCTGGTATCACAAGAGCAGACCAAACTTTCATTTGTCTGGGATCCCAAGACCCTGTGTAAAGTGTGTTTAAATACAAGTGCTTTTGCTAATTAAATATGTCATATGTTGTGACTTCTTCTCATTAGTGAATAAAATACCAACACAGAATCAGTTGCTCTTTTTTTATTCAAAGTGAAACTACTCTCATTATTTACTTTCATCTTTGATATTACAAATATGCAAATTACTACATGGTCTATTCTTTTAGCAGCTAATTTAACATAAATAAAATTTTAATTGTTATGGAAAGCTTGTAGAATAGAACGAATATATTTCATTGTGAATATACTGCAGGTTTGATCTTTTAGTTCCATATAGTTTCATATCAACACTGTGTTAAACTGAATCCTGATTCACAGTGCTCATTCACATGTTTTTTCCACATAATTTTTTTTTTTGTCAATGAAATGCATCATTATGTGGGAAAAAAGATTGAGAATGTTTCCTAATAATATGAAAAAAATAACACTTAACTTTAGGATTTAATAAAGTCTCTTTAAAAATATTTACCAACTGAGCAAGCAATTAAGAAATGACAGAACAATCACAGTGGTATGTATATATGTCTGATTATCCACATAGTATCCACCTAATATTCCTCATACTCCTCATACAATTGTCTTCTCCATATAGCCTAAATATTTTTAAATAAAACCTGCATTAGTAACTTTTAGTTTTGTAGCTGATCAATTTAACCACTTGTAATTCAATTTTAACATTTTAATTGTTGTGGAAAGCGCATTAAAATAAAACCTTGTGAAAGTGCTGCAGGGAAGCTAATATCACTGTCTCATGTTTGTATTCATAGAGAGCATTGTGTGTTTTGCAGAAAAAGGATAAAGAAGGTTTACATTAATTAATGCAAGTCAAAAACAAAACGGAACATAAATCTAACTCTCAATGTGTTTTAAAAATAATAATGTCTGTGTGGCGAGGGGGGCGTGGTTTAGCGGGGTCTGCAACAGGAGGGAGTGTTTGGGGATGTGCGGTGATTGAACGGGTTGAATGTAAATCACGAACACCTGTTTCTCGTTCCAGTAATTGGCGTGGAGAGAGGATAAAACGCCAGGAGAAGCAGGAGCGTGTGAGAGAGAGAGGGACTGCTGACAGACCGACTGAGTGAGCTGTGCTCGTTGTATGGAGTGAAGCCCGTCCTTGGATGTGGAATTATTGAGTGTGCGTTGCACCGTCTTTTTGTTTATGTGTTTGATATTTTTCTCTGGTAAGAATAAAGTCTGTCAGCAGCCCAAAGCCGATCCCTGTCCTCTTCCTTCCCATTACACAAGAACCTCCGTTACACTGGTGCCGAAACCCGGGAAGGAAGACGGAAGCCGCCGCCATGCAGGCAACCTCCGCCGCTGGGACGCCGTTTGCGGATATCATCGCATCCCTCGCGGCACTCCATCAGGAGCAACATCGGGCCCTGCTAGATCTCCGTAAGGATCAGGAGCGCCGCTTCGAGGCGATCGTCCAGGGCCAGCAGGAGGACCGCGAGAGGTTCCGGAGCTGGATAGACCGGGAGGTTCCCGCGGAGTGCAGCGCGGCAGCTGCTGGCCCCTTCCCGCTGCCACTACAGAAGATGGGCCCGCAAGATGACCCGGAGGCCTTCCTGGACCTCTTTGAAAAGTCTGCCGAGGTGTCAGGTTGGCCCCGGGACCAGTGGCCCATGCGGCTCGTCCCGCTGCTTTCGGGCGAGTCGCAGGTGGCAGCACAGCAGCTGCCCATCCAGAACCTCCTGGTCTTCAATGACCTCAAGAGGGCCATCCTACAGCGGGTCGGCCGCTCCCCCAAGCAGCATCGTCAGCGCTTCCGGTCCTTGGAGTTGGGGGAGGCGGGCCGGCCCTTCGTGTTGGCCCAACAGCTCCGGGACTCGTGCCGCAAATGGCTGATGGCCGACGGAGGCGACGTGGAGCAGATGATCGATCGCGTGGTGCTGGAACAGTTCACCACTCGGCTCCCGAAGAAGACCGCCGAGTGGGTCCAGTGCCACCGGCCCACGTCGCTGGATTCGGCCATCCAATTGGCGGAGGACCACTTGGTGGCGTGCCCAGGGGTCGGCGAACCCCTGCCATCTGTTTCTCTCTCTCCCTCTCTTCCTCCCTTCTCTCTCTCGAAACCTGTCCCTCTACCTAGGTCCCGTCCACCCGGCCCGCCTCGTATTCCGCCCTGGGCGCCTGCTTCTCCCCTCTCTCCACGCGAGTCATTCGGCCCGTTCTCCGCCACTGGAGTGGCGGGCAGGTCTGGGCCGGCCTGTTGGCGCTGCGAGAACCCGGATCACTTCATAGACCGGTGTCCAGTGATGGAGGTGGGGACATTGATCCGGGTCCCGGACGACCTGCAGGTCGCCCCCGGTCAAGCTGGTCAGTACCAGATACCAGTGAGTATCAAGGGGGGGTACATATCAGGCTTTGGTGGACTCAGGTTGTAACCAAACCTGCATCAAAGCCTGATTTCATCCGGGGCATTGGATACAGTACAGCGTGGTTAAGGTACGGTGTGTGCATGGGGATATCGCGAGTTATCCGTTGGTGTCAGTCGGGATTCTATTTAGGGGTAAAAAGCATAGTGTGGAGGTGGCAGTTAATCCGCACCTCCGGCACCCGATAATTTTGGGGACGAATTGGCCCGCATTTAATAAATTATTGGGACATTTATGCTCAGGTGCCTCTTGGAGTAAATGTGCGCGGGGAAAGGAAGTGCGTGTGCAGGCGGGGGAGACTGACCGGGGACCAGTGGTGACTGCCTCAGGGGAACAGAGCGGGATCGGGAGACTGATTCTCTCGGACCGTGATGATTTCCCCCTGGAGCAGTCTCACGATGACACGCTGAAAAATGCGTTTGAGGGTCAGCATGATCGACGGTCAGTCTCTCCAGCCTGGACGACCACTGACTTATCCCTATTTTGCGTTTATTAAAGATAGGTTATATCGAGTGACCCAAGACACTCAGTCAAAAGAGGATACAACCCAGTTATTAGTACCAAAGAGCCGCAGGGAAATGCTTTTCCATGTGGCTCACTCTAACCCAATGGCTGGACACTTAGGACAAACAGCGACACTAAATCGCCTCATGGCCCAATTCTTTTGGCCGGGCATTCACGAGAACGTGCGCAGGTGGTGCGCATTTTGTCGTGAATGTCAGCTGGTAAATCCCCCGGCCACTCCAAAAGCGCCTTTGCGCCCCCTTCCATTAATGCAGGTCCCCTTCGAACGAATTGGCATGGACCTCATCGGGCCATTAGAGCGATCAGTGAGAGGGCATCGTTTTGCATTAGTCATTGTGGATTATGCAACACGATATCCAGAAGCAGTGGCTCTCCGCAACATTTCCGCTAAGAGTGTTGCGGACGCCCTCTTCAGTTTAATCTCCCGAGTGGGGATTCCGAAAGAAATCCTCACTGATCAAGGCACGGCACACGTACGCTACGCGAACTGTACGAATTGTTGGGCATTAAATCGATTCAAACCAGCGTCTTTCACCCACAAACGGACGGGTTGGTCGAACGTTTTAATCGCACGCTTAAATCCATGATTCGTAAGTTCATTCAAGAAGACGCCAAAAATTGGGATAAATGGTTGGAACCCCTGTTGTTCGCTGTGCGAGAGGTCCCGCAAGCCTCCACGGGGTTTTCCCCCTTCGAGCTTCTCTTTGGGCGCCACCCCCGCGGGGTGTTGGATGTCCTAAGAGAGTCTTGGGAGGACGGACCATCTCAATCGAAAAATGAAATTCAGTATGTGCTGGACTTGAGAACAAAACTCCACACTTTGGGGCGGCTATCTATGGAGAATTTGTTACAAGCCCAGGACAGACAGTGCCGGTTGTATGACAGGGGAACTGCGTAAATTTACACCGGGAGAGAAAGAACTCGTATTACTTCCCACGTCAAGCTCAAAATTACTGGCGAAGTGGCAAGGACCGTTTGAGGTCACACGGCGAGTTGGTGATCTCGATTATGAAGTAATACGGTATAACACTCCAGTTAATATGCAAGGAAGTTACACTAAATAAAGGGAACGTTTATGCTTCTTAAACAGCAGGGGAAAAAAAGAAATACAACCGGAGACCGATGTCAACAATAAACCCAAATGTATTTACAATTCATTCAGTGTACACCACAAAAAAAAATCACATTAAACATCCAATATAAAAAAATGTGTGTGTGTGTGTGTGTATGTGTGCATGTGTGTCAACATAGTCTCTAGAGTCCAGCGCAATGAAAAGTTTATATAGGAGCAGTCTCACCGGGAAAACAACCAGTCCGTCCTCTTGGGCGAGTAATCAGGAAAAAAACAATATACTCCACAAGAGATGGCGAGAAAACAGCACAGCACAAAAACAGTCGGAAAAACAAGGCAAGGGGAAAAAAAATTGTGTTTAGAAAAGACGCGCCCCTAAACACCGGCGTGCCGGTTCCTTATATGGAAAAAAACATAGGAAAACATCCCGCTGAGTTGACGTAACGTCACGTGACGACGGAGCGCGAGCGGAATCTCGCGGGAGCAGATTCTTGCGGGAATATAAATCTGGGTCAAACACAGACAACATATAAGGGAGAAAACAACATACAGGGGATAGCTATTTACATATAATAGTCAATGTATTATTATTATTATTGGCTATAATTGGCTTCCCCTTATGTGGCAACGCTACATAAATCCCTCCCCCCAGCCTGCGGCGTCGGAGGAGAGCTTCCATACCAACGCTTCAGGTTAACCACATTTACATTTTCAGTTTTAAGTGGGTCTCCCCAACGAACTGTGTAATTTATTGGCCCCATTTTTTTGATTATTTCAGCTGTTCCCTCCCACTTGGGCGCTAGCTTAGCAGAGTATTTGTTTGAGGCTGATGAAAGTGGATGTGTTCTAATCCAGACTAGATCTCCCGAGTGAAACTGCGCATCTTTCCTACGGGTATTGTAGTATCTAGCTTGTCTGGATTGCTGCACTTTCATTCTAGACTTTACCTCTTCTGCCATGATGTTCTGTCTTTCCAGCAGATGATATGAGGCTTGATCTGGTGCAGGTGGTCTGAAGATCAACCTCTCCAACGGCCCATGAAGCTGCCTGCCCAGCATCAACTCTGCTGGAGTTTTGCCAGTGGTTTCCTGGTAAGCTGTATTGATGGCAAAACGAAATTCGGATAACCACTGGTCCCACGTTTGATGGTTCTGTCCCACATATGATGCAATCATAGTTTTAACTGTCTTGTTAATCCTTTCGGTCAGGTTTGTTTGAGGGTGATAACTGGTCATGAGTTTTTGGGAAATGCCCCAGGTCTTGCAGAGCTTGGCCAGAACATTGGAGGTAAATTGTGCTCCACGGTCAGATATGATGTATTTTGGTACGCCCCAGCGGGTGAAGATCTCATCCTTGAGAATTCTGACGATTTTCTGTGTCTTGCCATCTCTGAGAGGGAACATTTCCACCCATTTTGTGTAGTAGTCAACTACCACAAGGAGGTAAGCATTTTGTTTTTTACTAAGAGGAAATGGCCCCATCAAATCCATTCACAAAGTGTGCCCTGGTTCTGTCACCTGCGTGCTTTGTGGGCAACCACTTGGTTTTGTGTTGTCGTGCTTGTATTTTTGACAGGTGTTGCAGCCCTTGACGTATTGCCAGACGTCTTTACGGACACTAGGCCACCATGCAACCTCCAAAAGCCTCAGCAGTGTTTTTAACCGGCCAAGATGTCCCCCCAGAGGGTTATCATGGAAGTAATGGAGGAAAGTTGGTATTAATGCCTGAGGTACGACCACTTGAAACTTGTCTCCATTGTTTCTTACAGGTACTCTGCGATACAATACCCCCTGGTGGTCCTCAAAGGTAATGTGCTGTCCTTGAACTTTCCTGGTTTTTTGATCTGATTGCAGGTGAGATATGGTAGTGTCATTGTTCTGGGCTTGAGATATTTCATCCAGTGTATTAGGAATGTCTGATGAATGTCTAGATGTTGTAATGGCCAAGCAGTGCACATGTTCTGGCTCACAGGCACGAGATAATGCGTCTGGACCTAGGTTGAGGCAACCCTTCCTGTGATGGACCTGGAAGTGGAATTGTTGCAGCCTAAGAGTCCAGCGGGTCAGACGAGAGGAGGTTTTGGGGCTATTGAAGGCCCAAGCCAGAGCTGCATGGTCCGTGTAGACGTCGAACAGCCTCCCTTCAAGGTAATGTCTCCATTTTTCGACTGCCCACACGACAGCCAGACACTCTTTTTCCGAAGTAGAGTAGTTCAGCTCAGCTCCACGTAAGGTTCTTGAACCATATGCAATCACCCTTTCCCCCTCAGGTGTTTGCTGCGTCAGAATAGCTCCCAAGCCAACCTCACTAGCATCCGTATGCACCTGAAAACTTTGGCTGAGGTCGGGTTGCATCAACACAGGTGGGTTTTGTAATGCTTGTTTGACAGCTTCAAAGCTGACCTGGCACTCAGGGGTCCACTCCCATTTCACTCCCTTCTTTTTCAGGTGGTTTAAGGGTACTGTGAGGTCTGCAAAATGGGGAATAAATTTATGGTACCATCCTGCCAATCCCAAGAAGCGTTGGAGGGCTTTAAGGTCTTTTGGTGGAGGATACAGAGTAACAGCCTGCGTTTTCTCTGGGTCAACCTCAACTCCTCTCACTGAAACGATGTGTCCAAGGAACTTCAGCTGCTGTTTGAAGAAGTGACACTTTTTCATGTTAAGAGTGAGATTTGCCTGGGTGAGTCTTTGTAGTATGATGTTCAGATGGTGTATATGTTCTTCTAATGATCGTGAATAGATGATGATATCGTCGATGTATACAAAGCAGAATTCTCTCCTTAACTCTGCCAGGACTTTTTCCATCAACCTCTGGAATGTAGCAGCGGCATTCCTGAGCCCATACGGCATGAAGCAGAATTGGTATAGCCCTTTAGTAGTGATGAAAGCAGTCTTCTCCTTGCTACCTTCCTCCATTTCCACCTGCCAATATCCTGACTGTAAGTCCAATGTGCTGAACCAGGTGGCGCCATCCATGGATTCCAAGATGTCATGTATTAACGGCATTGGGTAAGCATCAGGTATGGTCTTACTATTCAGCCTTCTATAGTCCACACAAAACCTGTAACTGCCATCAGGTTTGGGAACTAGCACCACCGGTGAGGACCATGGAGAAAAAGATGGTTCAATGATGTGGTCACGGAGCATCTGATCTACCTGGTCTTCAATGATCTTCCTTTTGAAGGGTGAGACTCTGTATGCTCTGGACTTAATCGGTACCTCATCAGACAAGATGATTTTATGTTGTTCTACCGATGTTTTCCCCAGGACTTCTGAGGTGGTTCGCGGCCAGGTAGCCATTAGCTTCCGCAACTCCTCCTGATTGTCAGAATCCCAGCACGGAACAACGTCCAAGTTCAGGGTAGTGAGTGGTGGTTGCCAGGTTGGCGGTAAGGCACAGTAAAGGGTCACAGCAACAGGGTGGAGAGTGTTTTCACCAGACATGGTTGTTGTCAGCCCCGGAGTGATGGAAGATGTCAAGAATGGGTAGTATGTATAGCCTTTTTCTGTTTTTAGACCATATCTTCCTTCGCCCACATCCAGGAGGGCTTCAGCGGCTCTCAGGAAGTCCAAGCCGGCAATCAGGAGAAACGCGAGGTGGGCTCCCTTCATTGTATAAGTGTCCACACTGCAGACTTTATCATGCCACTGGTAACTGATTGAGCTTTGGTTAGCAGCCTGGTGAACCCTCCCATCAGCCATGATGAACCTTTGTGGGGTGTTTGGAGTGAGTGATGAAGCAGCGCCACCCAACTGTCTCCACAGGTTTTCCTGCATGAGGGTGTAGGTGCTTCCTTTGTCCACTACAGCCTTAACTTCTTTGCCTTTTACCATTACAGGAACCAAGAGGAGTGATGTCAGTGAGTGAGGTTGTGCGATAGATAATCCAGCCAGGTTTTTGGAGGTACTGCGTTCCACAATTTTTTTATTGGCCTTATCTTTGCCGTTTTGACCACCAACCTTCTGCCAATAATCTTTTGCCCCCATACAGTCTCCACCATAGATCCAACTTTCACCAGCTGTTCCACGGTCTTCACCGTCCCCCTCAAACAGCCTGCGACCCTGGGGTTAATGTTGTTGAGGATGCGGCTCACCATCTCGTCCTCCGCCATATCAGGCTTCCATTTGAGGCAGAGGGCCCGGTAATCATAGGCAAAATCTCTCAGGCGTTGACGCGGCTGCTGGACCAAAGACCTCAGCTTATCCTCCACCTCCGTGAGGTAGTCATCTGGAAGAAAAGCCGCCATAAATGCCTTTTTGAAAGACTGCCAATCGGTTACCTTATTCTTCTCTGCTTTCCACCAGCTGAGAGCAGGCCCTCTCAGGACCGTGCTGAGGGTTCCGTAGAGCTCTCCACTGGGAAGGGGCCTGATGTCCAGGTAATTCTCACACTGCTCGATGAAGTTGAGCACATCTGATGTCTCACAGGAGTCCCCGAAAGTGGGAAACTCCAACCGAATAGGGGGCTGAGTGCAGAAAGAGGATGTACTCGGAGCAACTGGAGGATTAAGCACATTGGTTAGTGGTGTAGACACAGGGGAAACCTCATATGTTGTATTGGCAGATTTTGGTAGTGGTACTTGAACTCTAGGGGCTGGCACTGGGGTTATGGGAACATGAACCGAGGATATAGAGTGAGCTGGAGTATAGGAGCGTAATCTGGAGAGAGAAGGGGTACTAGTTAGTCGTAACTTCTTCAATTGACTTTCCCACTTTGCATCTCTCCTCAGAAAACAGTCAGTCACCACCCTCTCCAACTTCTCCAAGGAGTTACGGAAGTAATCCTCTAAGTCTGCTAAGCTAGCGTCCACAGCATCCCTAAAACTGGACTCCCGATTAAGGGTGCTTTCTACAGACTGTTTAAATTCATGTTCTAATGTTTGCACTTAAGTATTAAGCACATCTGATGTCTCACAGGAGTCCCCGAAAGTGGGAAACTCCAACCGAATAGGGGGCTGAGTGCAGAAAGAGGATGTACTCAGAGCAACTAGAGGATTAAGCACATTGGTTAGTGGTGTAGACACAGGGGAAACCTCATATGTTGTATTGGCAGATTTTGGTAGTGGTACTTGAACTCTAGGGGCTGGCACTGGGGTTATGGGAACATGAACCGAGGATATAGAGTGAGCTGGAGTATAGGAGCGTAATCTGGAGAGAGAAGGGGTACTAGTTAGTGGTAACTTCTTCATTTGACTTTCCCACTTTGCATCTCTCCTCAGAAAACAGTCAGTCACCGCCCTCTCCAACTTCTCCAAGGAGTTACGGAAGTAATCCTCTAAGTCTGCTAAGCTAGCGTCCACAGCATCCCTAAAACTGGACTCCCGATTAAGGGTGCTTTCTACAGACTGTTTAAATTCATGTTCTAATGTTTGCACTTTAGTATTAAGGGCCAATAAATCCACCTTGACTTGCGCTATGTCTGTTTGCATATTTTGTACCACATTCACATTCAATACACAGCTTTCACCATTAGCATCATCATCATCATCGGTTTCTTCATCATCATCAGAAATATACAATGAGCTCAGTATAGATGTTATTTCTGCAGTTGGATTGCGTCTGGTAACAAATGGGCCTGCAGTGAAATCTGCATTGGGTGTTTCAGAACTACACCTAGCTTCAGTTACCTCGTCAGTGTGGTCAGTATTCACAATTTCATCTTGTTGGGTATTTACATCAGTATTCTCCATATTCCACAATAGGTAAAACAAAATTACACACAAAAAAGAACGTCCCCGTACGGGCCACCAATATATAACACTCCAGTTAATATGCAAGGAAGTTACACTAAATAAAGGGAACGTTTATGCTTCTTAAACAGCAGGGGAAAAAAAGAAATACAACTGGAGACCGATGTCAACAATAAACCCAAATGTATTTACAATTCAATCAGTGTACACCACAAAAAAAAAAAATCACATTAAACATCCAATATAAAAAAATGTGTGTGTGTGTGTGTATGTGTGCATGTGTGTCAACATAGTCTCTAGAGTCCAGCACAATGAAAAGTTTATATAGGAGCAGTCTCACCGGGAAAACAACCAGTCCGTGAGCATTATCCTACAGGTATAATCCAACTGTTTTGAGTCCTCTTGGGCGAGTAATCCGGAAAAAAACAATATACTCCACAAGAGATGGCGAGAAAACAACACAGCACAAAAACAGTCGGAAAAACAAGGCAAGGGGAAAAAAAATTGTGTTTAGAAAAGACGCGCCCCTAAACACCGGCGTGCCGGTTCCTTATATGGAAAAAAACATAGGAAAACATCCCGCTGAGTTGACGTAACGTCACGTGACGACGGAGCGTGAGCGGAATCTCGCGGGAGCAGATTCTCCCGGGAATATAAATCTGGGTCAAACACAGACAACATATAAGGGAGAAAACAACATACAGGGGATAGCTATTTACATATAATAGTCAATGTATTATTATTATTATTGGCTATAATTGGCTTCCCCTTATGTGGCAACGCTACAACGGTCCGACAGGAGAGGGGCACGTCAAATTTATCAATCGAATGTAAAAAAATGTAAAAAAAAACAATCCCTCGCTCTGGCCCCGGGGGGAGATCACCTTTCGCCCTCACAGCTCACTGATGTTTCCAAATTACAGGCTGAGTTTGCCGACGTGTTCTCTCCCCTACCGGGCCGTACTGACCTCATTCAGCACCACATCGAGACAGAGCCGGGCGTGGTGATTCGCAGCTGGCCGTATAGGTTACCTGAACACAAAAAAAAAGTGGTTCAGGCAGAATTAGAGGCAATGCTTGAAATGGGGGTAATAGAGGAATCCAGCAGTAACTGGGCGAGCCCGATAGTTTTGGTTCCCAAAACGGACGGCTCAGTGCGGTTCTGTGTGGATTATCGCAAGGTGAATGCAGTGTCGAAATTCGACGCGTATCCAATGCCGCGTGTGGACGAATTGCTTGACCGGCTTGGTACAGCTCGCTTTTATTCGACACTGGACTTAACGAAAGGGTATTGGCAGATCCCCTTGTCTCCATTATCCAAAGAAAAGACCGCTTTCACGATGCCGTTTGGATTACACCAATTCATGACCCTTCCGTTCGGGCTGTTCGGGGCACCGGCTACCTTTCAGTGACTCATGGACAAGATCTTACGGCCCCATGCGGCGTATGCGGCTGCCTATCTGGATGACATTATTATTTTTAGTAACGATTGGCAGCGGCATATGCAGCATCTGAGGGCTGTCCTGAGGTCGCTGAGAGGAGCTGGGCTCACGGCCAACCCGAAGAAGTGCGCAATTGGGCGCGTGAAAGTAAGGTATCTGGGCTTCCACTTGGGATATGGACAGGTGCGTCCCCAAATTGATAAGACAGCAGCGGTTGCAACCTGTCCGCGTCCCAAGACCAAAAAGGAGGTCAGACAGTTCCTCGGGCTGGCGGATATTACAGGAGGTTTGTTCCTAATTATTCGGACCTCACCAGCCCGTTGATTGATCTGACTAAAAAGGATGCACCAGATACGGTCCAGTGGACAGAGCTGTGCCAGCAGGCCTTCACCCAGGTGAAGGCTGCTTTATGTGGCGGTCCGTTACTTCATTCCCCTGATTTCTCTCTCCCCTTTTTGTTGCAGACAGACGCGTCGGACAGGGGGCTGGGTGCGGTCCTGTCCCAGGAGATAGAGGGTGAGGAGCGGCCGGTGCTGTACATTAGCCGCAAGCTCTCCAAGAGAGAGGCTAAGTACAGCACCGTGGAGAAAGAGTGTTTAGCCATCAGGTGGGCCGTCCTCACCCTCCGCTATTATCTCCTGGGGCGGGAATTCACCCTCTGTTCGGACCATGCCCCTCTGCAGTGGCTCCACCGCATGAAGGATCACTCGTTGGTATCTCGCTTTACAGCCTTTTAAATTCAAGTTGATCCACAGGCCAGGTGTTCAGATGGCTGTGGCCGACTTCCTCTCCAGAATTGGGGGGGGGGGGGCTGCAGGCCGGATGGCTCCCCGGCCTGAGTCGGGCGGTGGGGGTATGTGGCGAGGGGGGCGTGGCAATCACAGTGGTATGTATATATGTCTGATTATCCACATAGTATCCACCTAATATTCCTCATACTCCTCATACAATTGTCTTCTCCATATAGCCTAAATATTTTTAAATAAAACCTGCATTAGTAACTTTTAGTTTTGTAGCTGATCAATTTAACCACTTGTAATTCGATTTTAACATTTTAATTGTTGTGGAAAGCGCATTAAAATAGAACCTTGTGAAAGTGCTGCAGGGAAGCTAATATCACTGTCTCATGTTTGTATTCATTGTATTGTATTGTCGATTGAATGGCGGATTTATCCGATGTATGTTATTCTGATCTGTCCTCACCAGATCGGGAAGCTGTGGAGACGTTGCTGCCCGGCATTCATCGATCCACCGCGAGGTACAGCGTCCCGCACATCACCCTCGCCCCAGGCACCGGCAAGCGACCGAGACATCCAGCCAGCGAGTCCCGTGTGCGTTGCAGTTTTTCGGACGGCGTTCATCAAACACACGGTCAGTCATGTCCGACGATTATCATGTGTAGTAAATGCAACATGTACAGCTTAGCTCTTTCTGTCAGCAGTGAGACTTACACATGTGATAAATGCAGGGATATTGTCAGGCTGACAGAGAGAATCTCAGAATTAGAGACACGCATCCAAACTTTAATTGAGGATAGTGAGAATGAAAGGGCCTTAGATACTGCTTTGGATGCGACTAGCCTAGTAAACACTACACATTCGGTTCCGGTTGTAGAAGCCACGCAGCAGGCTAACTGGGTGACTGTGAGGCGGCATAATGGCAAGAACAAACACCACTCTTCCGTTCCGATTAGAACATCAAACAGGTTCTCCCCACTCAGTGACGCACCCACTGAGAATCCTGTTGAAAGTGCCCTAGTAATTGGCGATTCTATTACACGGAACGTGAAAATAGAGACACCAGCCACCATAGTCACATGTTTGCCGGGGGCCAGAGCACCTGACATCAAAGCAAATTTAAAAGTGCTGGCTAATGCTAAACGTAAATATTCTAAAATCATTATCCACGTCGGCACAAATGATGTTCGACTTCGCCAGTCGGAGATCACTAAAATTAACATTAAAGAGGTGTGTGAACTCGCAAATTCAATGTCAGCAAAAGTAATTTGTTCTGGCCCTCTTCCTGTTCGTCGGAGTGATGAGATAGTTAGCAGGTTATCATCACTCAATGGCTGGCTGTCTAAGTGGTGTGCGCAGAATAATATAGGTTTCATACACAATTGGAAAAGCTTTTGGGGCAGACCTGATCTGTTGAAAAGAGATGGTATTCATCCCTCCCGGGATGGTGCTGCTCTTCTCTCTAGAAATTTGGCAAATAGTCTTAGAGCTGAAACATGACAAACCAGGGCCCAGATCAGGACGCAGACAAACTGGCTAAACCGACCGTCTGCTAGCCGCCTCACGTCACAGAACTCAGATAATTCACAGCACATAGAAACACTTTCACCTAGATATTATCACATAGAGACTGTGTCTGTACCTCGAAGTAGTAAATACAAAAAACTTCCAAAACCTTTTAAGGGTAAAAATTTAATTGATGTTCAAAAAATGAAAATCACAGATAAATCAGATAAACAAATGATAAAGCTTGGGTTACTGAATATTAGATCTATTTCTTCAAAAGCACTTATTGTAAATTAAATTATCACAGACAATAAACTAGACTTGCTGTGTTTGACAGAAACCTGGCTAAAACCAGACGATTACATTACTTTAAATGAATCTAGTCCTCAAGGTTATGATTATCGACACAATCCTCGACAGAAAGGCAAAGGGGGAGGTGTTGCTGTAATTTATAGTAATATATTCAGAATCATTCAAAAGAATTTCAAATATAATTCCTTTGAAGTGATGGTGCTTTATGTAACATTATGTAAGTTGACATTTGTGCTGGCTACTGTATACAGGCCACCAGGGCACCATACTGACTTTATCAAAAGTTTCTATCAGAGTTAGTACTGGCTGTGGATAAAGTCCTTGTTGTTGGTGATTTTAATATCCATGTAGATAATAATAAAGACGCATTTGGATTGGCATTTGCAGATATTTTAAACTCTATTGGAATTAAACAACACGTGTCAGGACCCACTCATTGTCGTAATCATACCCTAGATCTAATACTGTCGCATGGAATAGATATTGATGCTGTTGAAATTCTACAGCAGAGCGATGATATATCAGATCATTATTTAGTCTCGTGTATAATACAATTAGCCAAGGCTACAAAACCACCACCCAGCCATAAATATTGTAGAACAATCACGTCTGCCACTAAAGATTGCTTTATAAATAATCTCCCCGAGCAGTTTCATCGCCTTAGTATACCTGACAACTTAGAAGAACTCGATGCTGCAACAGAAACTATTGGCTCTCTCTTTTCCAGCAAATTAGATGCGGTCGCTCCTTTACGTCTAAAGAAGATTAAGGAAACTAATCCAACGCCGTGGTATGATGAGCACACTCGGGCTCTAAAACGAGCTGTTAGAAAAGCTGAACGTAGTTGGAAGAAAACAAAACTAGAAGTTTTTCGCCTTTCGTGGAAAGAAAAAATGATTGAGTACAGAACAGCCATAAGAAATGCTAGATCTACTTATTTTTCAAATCTCTTAATAGAAAACAAACATAATCCTAGGTATTTATTTGACACAGTGGCTAAATTAACTAGAAACAGAGATTCAACTGCTGACGTTTCCATAGAGCACAGCAGTAATGACTTTATGAACTTCTTTACTTGCAAGATTGATAATATTAGAGAGAAAATTATAAACATGCAACCGTCTACAGTTTCTCTTCAGACAGTGCACTGTAGTGTCCCTGAGGTAAAACTAGAATCATTCGCCGCTATAGGAGAGGAAGAATTATCTAAACTTATCAAATCATTAAAATCAACGACATGTATGTTAGACCCAATGCCGACTAAACTACTGAAAGAAATGCTTCCAGAGGTCGTAGGTCCACTTCTTGATATAATTAATTCATCTTTAACACTAGGACACGTGCCAAAAACCTTTAAGCAGGCTATTATAGAACCTCTTATTAAAAAACCTCAACTAGATCCGAGAGATTTAGTAAATTACAGGCCAATCTCGAATCGACCTTTTCTGTCAAAGATACTAGAAAAGGCAGTTTCAACACAACTGTGTTCCTTTTTAGAAAGAAATGGAATCTGTGAGGATTTCCAGTCAGGATTTAGACCATACCATAGTGCTCTCGTTAGAGTTACAAACGATCTACTCCTATCATCCGATCGTGGCTGTATTTCTCTATTAGTGTTATTAGATCTCAGTGCTGCTTTTGACACTATCGATCATAACATTCTTTTAAAAAGACTTGAAAACTATATTGGCATTAGTGGAATTGCTTTGGCATGGTTCAAATCATACTTATCTGACCGTTATCAGTCTGTGGTAGTTAATGAAGAGATGTCGTATCGATCACAGGTTAAATATGGGGTACCACAAGGCTCAGTATTAGGACCGTTGCTTTTCACTCTGTACATGCTGCCCTTAGGAGAGATAATTAGGAAGCATGGTGTTAGTTTTCACTGCTACGCTGACGATACTCAGCTCTATATTTCCTCGCGCCCTGACGAAACCTACAAATTCACAAAACTAACAGAATGCATAGCTGACATTAAAAACTGGATGACAAGAAATTTCTTATTATTAAATTCAGAAAAAAACTGATTTCCTAATCTTTGGACCAAAAACTTCCTCACGAAAAAACCTTGAATACTCTCTAACACTTGACGGGTGCTCCATTAAACCTTCGTCCTCAGTTAGGAACCTGGGTGTGCTCTTTGATACCAATCTTTCATTTGAAAGTCATGTTTCTAGTATCTGTAAAACCGCCTTCTTCCATCTAAAAAATATATCTAAATTACGACATATGCTCTCAATGACAAATGCGGAACAGTTGGTTCATGCATTCATGACCTCAAGACTAGATTATTGTAACGCTCTACTGGGTGGTTGTTCTGCTCGGCTTTTAAACAAACTACAGTTGGTTCAAAATGCGGCAGCTCCTGCAGCACCCGAGATGCATTTCCCCTGCCAAGGATAGAGGAGGCTCTAGAGGGCAAGCAAAGTACTTCTCCACCCTGGACCTTACATCAGGATACTGGCAGGTGGAGGTTGTGGAACACGATAAGCACAAGACAGCATTCAGCACTCCCATGGGGCTATTTGAGGCCAATAGAATGCCTTTTGGGCTGCAAAATGCGCCCTCCACCTTCCAAAGGCTGATGACCTCCTGTATTGGGGACTTAAATTTCACCCATCTCCTTATTTACCTGGATGATATTATTATTTTCTCTAAGTCCTTTCAAGAACATCTAGAGAAGCTCCAGCTGGCTTTTGATAGACTTCGAGAGCATGGTTTAAAATTGAAACCCTCCAAGTGCCAGCTTGTGAGGAAGGAAGTGCAGTACTTGGGTCACTTGGTGTCAGCAGAGGGCATCAGGACAGACCCAGAGAAGATCAGCAAGGTCAAGGATTGGGTGAGGCCTACTAATCGTGTGAAAGTGCTGCGGTTTTTAGGTTTTGCGGGTTACTACAGGAGGTATGTTAAGGGCTACTCCAACTTGGCTGCCCCATTATACCGCCTAACCTCCGGTGACCCCAGGAAGAAGAAAAGAGGGATAAAGAAAAGCCCAGACCCCGACCAGCCATTTCTGTGGACTGCAGACTGTGAGGAGGCCTTTCAGTCTTTAAAAGAAAAGCTGATAAGCGCACCAGTGCTTGGCTATCCGGACTACAGTCAGCCCTTTCTGCTGCAGACTGATGCCTCAGGAATGGGGTTTGGTGCTGTGCTAGTACAAGTACAAGATGGGGTGGAAAGGGTCATTGCATATGCGAGCAGAGGCCTGAGTCCATCTGAGACAAGGTATCCAGCGCACAAGCTTGAGTTCCTCGCTCTCAAGTGGGCCGTGACAGATAAGTTCCATGACCACCTCTATGGGCGCAAGTTCTCTGTTCTGACGGACAATAATCCTCTGAAATATGTAATGACCTCAGCCAAACTCGATGCCACTGGTCAGCGATGGGTTTCTCATCTGTCCATATTTGACTTTGACATCCAATATCGGAGGGGACAAGATAACTCCAACGCTGACGCCCTCTCACGTATGTCCAATCAGGAGGTGGCGGAGACCCTGCAATCATGTCCGCAGTAGGTGAGGACTGGTGGACCGAGATATAAGGAGGCACCAACCACCCAGGAGCCTGAGGAGGTCTTAGGCGAGGACACAGCTGTCACAGAGGAGCCCGAAAGCTGTCTGCTGCTGGAGCCCAGTGAGGTGTATGTGGATGTGGGGATGGAGGCATTACCTGCTATGACCACACAGGAGCTTCGAGCGGGACAGAAGGGAGACCGAGTTATCGGCCCCATCCTCCACTTTAAGAGCAGGAACCACAAACCAAGCCACAGTGAGAGGATGAAAGTGGGTGCCACTGGGGGTCTCCTCTTAAAAGAGTGGAGGAGGTTAGTAGTAAAAAAAGGGATCCTGTATCGCAGTGTCAGAGATTCCCATAAAGGGGTGGTGGAGCAACTAATACTGCCAGAGAGGCTGCGTGAAACCGTCAAAACAGCCCTTCACAATGACTCCGGGCATCTGGGATTTGAGAGGACACTACAGATGATAAGGGAAAGATTTTACTGGCCAAGAATGTTTCAGGAGATCAAGGTTTGGTGCAAACAGTGTGAGAGATGCTGCCTTAGAAAAACTCCCACAGCCAACGTCAGGGCCCCCCTCGTCAGTATCCATACCAGTGCCCCCATGGAGCTGGTTTGTGTGGACTTCCTGATGCTGGAGAAGTCCAAGGGAGGTATGGAGAATGTGCTCATTGTTACAGACCACTTTTCTCGTTATGCACAGGCCTACCCCACCAGGGACCAAAAGGCAGGCACAGTGGCCAGGATCTTGTGGAGGAACTTCTTCTGCCGTTTTGGCTTCCCTGCAAAATTGCACGCAGATCAAGGGCGCAACTTTGAAAGCGCAATTGTGAAGGAGTTATGCAAGTGTACTGGCATCACTAAGACCCACACCACCCCCAGGGCAACAGAACCACCGAAAGGTTCAACCGTACCCTGATGAACATGCTGGAAACTCTAGATGTGCACCTGAAGCCCCGGTGGCATGAGCATGTGGATGCCATGACACACGCGTATAACTGCTTGCGGCATGACTCCACTGGATATAGCCCGCACTACCTTATGTTTGGTAGACATCCCAGGCTCCCAGTGGACCTCATCTTCAGGTCACCCACAACGAACCAGCCTTGTAAATACAGCGAGTATGTCCAGACCCTGCACGACTCCCTGTCCCGGGCCTATGCCCTGGCTAATCAGACATCTCAGCTGGCGAAAGGACAGCAGAAAAAGTATTATGACAAAAAAGCTAAGAGTGAAGTCTTTAGTCCAGGGGATAGAGTCTTAGTCAAGGTCTGTCATGTGGAGGGGAGGCACGGCCATATGTTGTGGTGAAGAAGCAACCAGGTCTGCCTGTGTATGTGGTGTGACCAGAAGATGGAGGAGCAGAGAGAGTGGTTCATAGAAACCTTTTGACGCAGTGTATGTTCCTCCCAGTGGATCGAGACAAAAGAGTGATCGAAGAAGGGGACGAGTCAGATGGTGAGATATGTGAGGCAGGCATTGAATCGGAAGCCGAAGAGGAAACAAGGAGTGACAGTTCAGAGAAGATGCTGGACAGAACACTGATTGGAACAACAGATAAAGAGGAGGAACAAACAAACACAGAGGAGGATGACATGCAGACAGAAGAAACAAGTAGTGGAGAGGGAGTGCTTGTGAATGGTAATGGTGCCGACCCCACTCAAGGGCCCAACCCTCCAAGAAGAAACCCGAGAAGGATGCATGCACCCTGATAACAGTTAGCTACCCACACTTATTACACACATCATGTGATATACATTCACTCACAACACATGCATTGAGGGTCATAGATTAGACCACACTTGAGTTTTGGGTCAATTAGATGGCTGGGACGCCATCAATTAAAGAAGGGGTGGATGTAAGGCAGTTTATTGTGTTGTCCACAAGGTGTCACTATACCACTGTTGTATTAAGGCAAATTCAAGTGCCTTAGCACGGTTTGAGCCTCTTGATGTACCGTAGTGTTGATGCTTTTCTTCAGTTCATGTTATCAACACTATAGGTAAGCCATGTTAATGATAGTGGAGTTTGCAATGTAAAATATCTTTGTTGTTATCACGCTAAAGTTAAGTTATTTGAGATATTTTGTGTTTTAAACTGCTAAAGACCTAAATGCAGAGTAATGGGGAAAGTTAAAATGTTTTATTCTTTGTTTTAAATGTGATTAATGTGTGGTGACTAATACAAAGCTATCTGTTATAATATAAGCAGCGAGAGCTTGCTATTAAATTACATGTACATTGATATGTACTTTGATTGTTTAAAACTTAAGTTGAGTTCATGTTATCAACACTATAGATGCCGTGCTGTGGAATAAACGGTCAAGCCACAATCCCGAACCCCTCTGTGTCCGCGTCCCCTTCCTCTACCACCGTCCACAATCACACACAACACAACGCAGAATAGCAGCGGTGGTGCTGGAGACCAGTATACGAACGAAGAGAAGAACGAACGCATGTTCATGAGTGTAAATAAAATAATTTTTCTGTTCATTTTATTTCTTTTATGCAACTTATAATTTTACATGAAACATTAAACATACAACATATACAATCATTTTTTCATCATGTAAATTAAATGTTTTTACATTCAAATACATTGTTCTATAGCTACATAAAGTACCTTTTACAACTATTTACAACAGAACTAAGGTTTAACATCAGAAAAAACAACATAACATTTTCACTTAACCCTCTGGGGTCCTTCATTTATGAATCACACTCGGGGTCTTCGGGTCAAAAATGACCCGGATGGTGGGATTAAGATTTTAAAAAAATTGAGTAAAATCAATTAAATATATTTTTATTCAATAATATTTTTTCTTTTTTTTTTTTTGGTGTTTTGAGAAATTTTATGATTTATAATTAATATTTATGCAATAATTATGAACAATTTTTTCCCATTGAATATAATAGAAAATTTATATATATATATATATTTTTTTTTTTTTTTTATTAAAGCTGTATTTCATTTCAGAGACATGCCTAGGCCTCATGAAAACAATTTTTTAAATGAGATTGGTGCCATCCGGTGGACACATTGAGCATTTTTGTCCCGCAATACCCTGTTTTACCACTACATTGCACTAATAGCTCTCTGTAGAAAGGCTTGTGAATTCTAGTGATTTTTGCACATATTTGCCAATTTTTTTCAGGTTGTTGATTTTAATATATAATAACAGATTCTCAAAGACTATTTTTGTCAAGTTTTTTGTTTGTTTGGTTGGTTTAAATGGTAATTTGAAGTGCCAGTTTTACTTTATAATACAGTCAAACCTGAACATTGCATTGGAAAGAGAACAAATGGAAAGCATTTTGTAACCCATTGTTTTAATTCTTAATAAAATGCAATTCTTTCAGTCATAACATATTTTTATTAATCTTTCATAATAAACATTTTCATTAAAATTATTTTTTTGCAATTCAATGAACAAATTCAATGAACAGTAACTCAAAATTGGCAACATCAAATAATGAACAAAAAACTAAATTAACAATAAAAGTATAATAATTATTATCAAACAATGGAAAATAGAAAAATAAAAAAGTGTTTTAAATATCATAACTATATATTTACATATTATTATGTGCAGACTATTTATTTAGGCTATTCTATGAACAGTAACTCAAAATTGGCAACGGCAATTATAAACAAAAAAACTAAAATAACAGCAAAAGTATAATAATTATAAAACAGTAAATGGAAAATAGAAAAATAAAAAAAATAATAAAATAAGTGTTTTAAATATCATCCTAACTATATTTACATATTATCTGCAAATTTACATAACTGTAATTAGTGTGTTTTGCACGTCACAGATCACAACTGAGTGTCTCTTGCAAATTGGATGATTTTTTTTTTTTATAAACAATTATTTTTTATAAACAGTACAATTCCATCCTTTGATCTTACTCTCTCTGTGTGTGTGTGTGTGTGTGTGTGTGTGTGTGTGTGTGTGTGTGTGTGTGTAAGAGAGAGAGAATGTGTGTGAGTGTGATCTGAGTAAAGCCTATGTAGAGAAAATAATAAAATAAATAAAAATAATTTTAGTAACAAAATAGAATAATTCTAAAAAATAATAAATAAAAAAGATTATAATACAGAAATCATGTAATAACTGAACTTAGAATTTGAACATTATATACCGTACAGTGTGTAGATCTAATGGGAATGTGTTTACTGGCTGTTTGTTTCTTTCTGGTTGTCCCTTAGGAGATGGCAAGATGCAACAAATCTTGCAGCTATATTGGAACATTTGGCTTCTTCACCAAGAATGTAATATAGTTTTTGGATTGGGCTATAGGAGTCTCTCTCTCTCTCTCTCTGTGTGTGTGTGTGTGTGTGTGTGTGAGAACTGTATCTCTCTCACACTCACACACATTCTCTCTCTCACTCACACACACACAATGTTCTCTGTTACAGTCTTACCAGTCTCACATCTCTCTCTCTCTCTCTCTCTCTCTCTCTCTCTCTCTCTCTCTCTGTGTGTGTGTGTGTGTGTGATAGAGAGAGAGAGAGAGAATGTGTGTGAGTGTGACACAGTTCTCAATGTTCTCTGTTACAGTCTTACCAGTCTCACATCTCTCTCTCTCTCTCTCTCTCTCTGTGTGTGTGTGTGTGTGTGTGTGTGTGTGCGCATGTGTGTTTGTGTGTGCGTGTGTGTGTGTGTGAGAGAGAGAGAATGTGTGGGAGTGTGACACAGTTCTCAATGTTCTCTGTTACAGTCTTACCAGTCTCACATCTCTCTCTCTCTCTCTGTGTGTGTGTGTGTGTGTGTGTGTGTGTGTGTGTGTGTGTGTGTGTGTGAGAGAGAGAGAGAGAGAGAATGTGTGTGAGTGTGACACAGTTCTCAATGTTCTCTGTTACAGTCTTACCAGTCTCACATCTCTCTCTCTCTCTCTCTCTCACTCTCTCTCTCTCTGTGTGTGTGTGTGTGTGTGCGCGTGTGTGTGTGTGTGTGTGTGTGTGTGTGTGTGTGTGTGTGTGTGTGTGTGTGTGTGTGTGTGTGTGTGTGTGTGTGCGTGTGTGCGCGTGTTTACATGTGTTCAAAAGCATTTTGGATCCAATGTCTCCCCATTTTTTTGATTCATTGATTTTATTCCACATATTCTCAATTTTCCCTGTTTTCTTTCTGTGTGTGTGTGTGTGCGTGTGTGTGCGTGTCTATTTTGCAATCTTGATGGCTTACAATCTCATGCTTTCATTTCTGTGTGCTTTTTTTCTTACTTTGTGGTTAAATAGTTGCATCCTGGCTGATTTGTAGATTGTATGCACAAAAAAACTCTGTATTTTCATGTTTTTGCCAATTTCCCATTCATTTCCTATGGGGGTCATTTTTGACCCGAAGACCCTCAGTGTGACTATTTTCTTTTACGACCACTTAGACTTTTCAAATCCTGTTTTCAAATTTTTTGGGTGTCCATATACCAAGTACCAAAAAAGTCACCAAGTTTCAGACCATTCCGATGAAGCTACGATTTTTAATAATTTTTTTAAAAAACTCTTCGGGTCGGTTTTGACCGAAGAACCCCTTAACAGTACATAAGAACAAAGCATATTAGTGTACATGTTCATTCAGCTGAGCAGGGAGACGCTGATGGAGCTGCTTGAGCTGGATGGGCTTCAGAGACTTGCAGGACTGATTCAATCGAAGGCTGCCATAATATTTGAACATACAAACAGATCTATGGCCCATTCAGATTTTGTCTTGATTGTCATAGCTTTAAAATTCTTGCCTGTTACAAATACTCATGCATAGCAGGTAAATTTTAAAATATGTCAGTTTAAGTTTCTTTTAGTTAAAACAACTAAAACATGAATTTTACTCTGGGACTAAACATTTTTAATGTTTCTTTCATAAAGTGTTATAGTGTATTTTCACCAATATGTAATATGTAAATAAAACTGTAATATCTATGATGTCCAAAGACCAAAACGTCAGTTTTTCATAAATACAATATTTGTCTCTGAGATGGAGTGTAGTTGAATAAAACTCTAAAGTACTGTACTTTAAATTTAGACTTAAATACAGCTTAAATACAGAGTAAATGTATAAATATGAATGTATTTTCACAGTTAACATTTCATTTAACATAAAAAAACAAGGTTAACTTGCTAACGATATAAAACTAACATTACATAGTTTAACCATACATATTTTGGTCCAGTGTCCTGTCTTGAAGCATGTCAAAACCCAATAGAAAGTCATAAAACTTTAAAATACACACAGAAACATCAACTGTCAGCTGTCTGTCACACAGCCACTAGCCATGTAACGACGCTCGGCTCATTGTTGCCATGTCTGGGATTGGGATACTTTTACACTTGTGCTGTGATTAGACTACTTTTGGGATGGTTTTGTTGAACAGACCTGGCAACCCTCCACTCCAAAACCCCACCCCTTTCATACACTTCGAAGTGCGCGGACCCTGTATTGGGACACAGCTAATAAGTGGTATAAATAATATAAATATATAATATAATAAAATATATAATATAAATGATATAAGTGGCCTATATAAAATTACAAAAT
The DNA here is from genome assembly GCF_024489055.1 of Chanodichthys erythropterus. Classification (NCBI taxonomy): domain Eukaryota; kingdom Metazoa; phylum Chordata; class Actinopteri; order Cypriniformes; family Xenocyprididae; genus Chanodichthys; species Chanodichthys erythropterus. Next base: position 58,409,703 of record NC_090232.1, on the reverse strand, counting down.
AAACATTCATCAATCAGTACTTTTTTACTTAAATACATTAAAAATCAAGTACTTTTGTACTTTCACTCAAGTAAAATTGAAAAGGAGCACTAAATACTTTCACTTAAGTAAAAGTACAGATACGTATCAAAATATTACTCAAGTTCTTGATTTATGTACTTCGTCCACCACTGCATGTGGGTACACAAGATCCCTAACATGATCGAAAGGAAGACATTGTCAGGTGTAGTATATGTGATTCTGTGATGTTTTGTACTTTCAATCTGACTCTCTACTCCTCCTTTCTCTTGAATCCACCCATTAGGGTTAGATTTTTTTGTTACATTATACTCATGCATAGACTCTCATCTCCAGCTTTTTACAGGTTTTCCATTGTCATGAGGAAAAAAAAAAAAAAAAAAAAAATGGTGAATTTTAAGTGTAATTTCAAGACCTGAAAAAAAAAAGTTTCTTTAGTCAGTGTAATGTTTTTTTTTTTGTTTTTTTTTTCCCTAGTTGAGCTTTGTTTTATAGTATTTAAACACCTATGATGTCTGTAAAATAATTTACAAATGCTTTGTCAGTCTAACAGAGATTAATGTTCTATACTTAGCCTTTTATTTAAACAAGCACTTCTATTAAACTTTATTGTAACACGGTTAGTAGTTGGGGAAAGAAGGAGGCGGGAACCGGCGAACGTTCAATAAAACTTTAATATAAAATAAACAAACAAAACGAAGGTAATGCCACACAAACATAAAACATAAAATAAAGTCCAGGCCTGGTCCTCTCTCGTCCTTCATTGTAGTCGCTCCTCCTATTATGCCTCCGGAGCTCCTCCGTGATAGACTCTATAGGCCGGCACGCCTCGCAGGTGACGCTCATTATCACTCGCGTCAACGGCCTCGCGCCGTTCCCTCACGGCTCTCGCCCGCCCTGCTCGTCACATTTATTAACAAGTTAATTTAACTTTTTAAATATAATGTTTTTTTTCCTGGATTTATTATTTTATGTAATGCTGTTGTCCTGCATTCGTCTGTGCAAATCCTCCCAATACTGCAGCAAATGTGCAGCGGATTGGAACTCTATGGCCTGTATGAAGTGGTGAAACAAAATCAGCCTTTATTTCGGCCGTTATTTTTTCCTGGTCACTTACAAAAGTAAGTGTTGTTGCTTGCATTTTTTTGTCATTATGGCTTTTGAGCTGTGTATAATAAAAGGTTTCTTTTATTCTGATTTGCAGCCTGATGCAGATTTTCTCATGATGGCCCTATCATCCACTTTAAGTGAGGTGGGTTCAGTGAAGCGGCAGAGGGAATCAAGAATTGTGAATTACTTGCAAGACTTCTTTCAAAGGCTTGAAGATGAAGGTAGCATAATTTCTCTTACTCTTAATACTTAAATTGCATCAGTTCAACAACCGACTGGACCATCTGACCAGTCAGAGCAGAGAGGGCTTGTGGAAAGGTGTGATTTAGCAAGACTGAAAATTTGGATCGCTTCACACTTTTGAATATAAACTTGTTATAGGAGACCTCCAAAACAAGTTTAAAATAGTATAATAGGGGCACTTTAAAAAATGTCAGGTATTGTTAGTCCAAGTTCAGGTATTGTTAATACAAGTAAGGTTGCAGACATAGATATGTGTGTTTTTTGCAGAAGAAGGGATCAGCAGTAAGGAGAGCAGGGTTTAAGATGACAACAAAAACAAACTGCACTTAAAGGAGATGCAGAACAAGACAAGATCACCGTCAGCAATTGCACGGAGTGGATTACTGCTCAGGGGCATGTCCCCATTACTTCTGCACAAAGAGAAAAATTTAAATACATGTTGAATTTGATCATGACTGTCCTGGACCTTGCCCGCCAAAGATTGCATTGCATCCATTGGCCATCCAACTCAGGAGGTGGGTTAGTTTCGTTTTTCATAAAAACAAAGACGCACAATTTTTCCTTGGTCTCCCGATTGTCTCTCGACTGCCCCTGAACTGCCTCAGGCGACAGCGCTGTCATCATGCGCTCTCCTTCCGGAATGACCATTTCCTTGGACTCTCTCTCTCTTCTTTCTTCTCTGTCATCTTATGCGTCAGTTAAACCTCGTTTGAAAACCCCGCCGGAGAAACCCTCTTGGAAAGGACCAACCAAGCCAGGCGCATTGAAACTCTGCTGCACACCGACTTGAACCATATGCAAGTATTATAATTTCTCTGAAAATTGTTTAAACTTATTTCTGTGCTGGCTCTCAAAGGGTTAACTGTCGTAATTTGCCATTCTTTGACCATCCTTCCTTTCCTGTCTCTACGTTCCCTTTGTATATATTTGTATATTCTGTATTTAGTGTATAACCGCTGTAGTCGTAGTTTGCAAATATTAAACACATTATTCATGCTCAATTGTTCTTTTTGCTCATCTAAACAAAAACCCGGTCACTTTAACGTTTCGATCCTATATCCTTGCTTTACGTTTGGATGCTAGAAAAATCCTTCTTGTGGCCAGAGAAAAACCTTCCTTTGATAATATTCTATGAGGAGCTTAGTTTGCTGGAAAAAACGAACAGTTTCTCTAAATAATTATTAAACCAGAACTAATCATATATATAATTGATTAGAATTCATTATAACAGACACAGGAACAGTTTCTTCCCTCAAGCAATCCATCTCATGAACACTTGACAAACACGGAACACACAACACTATTACACTTTATTTACTTAAAACACTTATTTATATCTCAATTTGCACACATAACTGTACATACAATTGTCTATAATATATATTGTTTTTTGCTTTTTTGCACTTTGTCTATCTTGTAAATTTGTATATTATTATTTTATTATTTTTATTATGTGTCTTGTCTTGTTGCTGTCACTCTGTTGCACTGTGGAGCTTCTGTCACTAAAACAAATTCCTAGTATGTGTAAACAACATACCTGGCAATTGTTACGTCCCAGGCATAAAGTTTGTCTAGGAAAAAGGGGAGTAACAGTGAAAAAAATAAAATAAAATGGAATGTTGGGGTGAGTGAGTGTGCCCGTCCCCTGCCCTGCACGACAGACACAAGTTGAAGCTCAACAAAAGGGTTTATTAACAAAAGATATTTTCAAACAAAGTAAAATAAGTAAATCAAAGGAAGCAAAAGAGACTTCAGGAGGGGGTATTGCAAAAATAACAAACAAAAGTACCCTCTGACTAGTTAAGGAGTAAAACTACTTAGACTGCCAAAAGAAAACAAATAAACAACAGAAAAGTACACTAACTCCCTAACTAGGGCTGGGTATCATTCAAAAATTTTCGATACCGAGACGATACCGATACCTTGACTTCGATACTGATACCTAAACGATACCTTTTTCGATACCAATTTTATAAAATCTGTTTAAACTAGATTACATAACCTCAAAAAAAAAAAAAATTTGGTTTTATATTTAAATTTTGTTGACTTTTTTTTCAGACTCAAAGACTCATCTCCTGAGCCACTGCGGGGAATAAAAAAAAAGCACAAATTAACTAAATTTACCCAACACAATAAATCAGTGCAAATAGTTTTAATAAAGTTTAGTTTTCAATGCAAAAATTCAGTATGTGAGGCTCTTTTTAAATCACTCAGCAATTGTTCTTCAAAAAAATAATTATTATTAACAAGATCAAAGCGGAAGTAAGAGTGACGCAAGTTCGTTGAAATAAGAGTTCTGTGTCTTTATTAAAATGAACACATTAATGATTCATCTCTCATCCACCCGCAATTAATTTGAATGTTATTTTTTTATTACTTGGCCCGACCTGCAGATTATCCGCAGTATCAGGAGGACGCTGATACCCCTTTTTCAGCAGAATTGTTTGCGTTCTGGAGCCAGAGGCAGAGCCTGTGCTCGTGCAGGCGAACGAGCCTGTCACGAACCGGTCGCGTGTTTCCATAGACTTGAGGGACGAACGCTGATGTAAAGCTGCTGTGTGTTGTACCTGTCCATAACTAGTCTAAAAAACATTGCGCGTTCCGCTGTTTCTTCAGGCAGTACGACACTTTTGTTTTCTGTTAACAGTATCTGTAGTGAACCGGCTGCTCACATAAACAGCCGTTTCTCACCCGTCCATTCGGAGATAAACTGAAAACGAAACCGTTGATTCACGCGCCCTCTCGCACATAGGGTCTCTCTCGCGCGTATAGTTTTATATATTTAGATATAAATAATAATGTAGCGCAACGTTACTTGCTCCTCAACGAGACAGCGAAAGCATTTCTCCGCCCCTCTACTCGGCTTCATTCTGAGGTACCGAAATTTGGTACCGAATGACAAGACACTTTTCGATACTCTGTAGTATCGAGGCAGTTCGATCGGTACCTAAAAAGTATCGAGTTCGGTACCCAGCCCTATCCCTAACTAGTCGAAAACAGGAGAAAACTTATTACAAAAATCAAATGGGCACCCACCTCCCTACAGCTTCCAACACGTTTGAGCATGTAGATGACAGCTACAATGACTAGATGACCAAAACTCAGGCAACAATAAGCCTATTAGCCATGTAGAAAAGCTTCACCGTCTCACACAATTAATCACACAACTCAGAGCAACAAGCAGAGCAGGAGAGGAACACAACACTCTTCTTCTTCTTTCAGTTTTATGGCGGGTTACAGACCATCGCTAAGGTGCATACCGCCACTTACTATATTGGAGTGTGTAAATTCATGGCTTCAATGATCTTTTTAAATTCTTTTACCAATACATGTTTCTTGCATAAACTTCATTAATGCCTCAACAACTTCACTTAGAATTTCCTATAGCTAAAATACTACTTATATCCCATTCCCTCCCTATTTTATACATTCTTTAAATTTACTCCTTTCTTCCTGAAATTTCCTACAATTTATTAAAACATGTTCAACATTTTCTTTACAGTTACATACCTCACATTTATCTGTGTTTATTTTACTTATAAGAAATAATGTATTATTAAGTCTTGTGTGACCCAACCGTAGTCTTGTATAAATTATTTCCTCTCTTCTATTTCTACTATTAAATGTTCTAACTTTAATTGATTTTTGAACTCTGTAATATTCTCTTCCTTTATTGTCTAAATCCCATGTTTTTTTGCCATTTTCTGTCAATATTACTTTTTATTATAGCTTTACCTTCATTTTTGACAAGAGAAATCTCAATTTTGTCAGTAAGATTTAGAGCTTTTTTTGCTAATTTATCAGCTTCCTCATTACCTAAAATGCCTATATGTGCAGGTATCCAACAAAACGTCTCAGGTTACGTATGTAACCATAGTTCCCTGAGAACAGGGAACGAGACTCTGCGTTTTACAGAACGCATTGGGGAAACCGTCACGTGAACCAGGTGTCGAAAGCACTATCCAACAACTCCAATTGCTATTGGCCGGCGACAACCTATGATGTCATACGGCGCGACCCGGATGTATAAAGGGAGCACCTGGAGAGACAGTCACTATCTTATCGTCTTGAGGGACTGTTCTGAAGGCAGGCAACCTGAAGCATGGCAAAGGAACGAAGAGTCTCGTTCCCTGTTCTCAGGGAACTATGGTTACATACGTAACCTGAGACGTTCCCTTTCGAAGGGAACTCCACTCTGCGTTGTACAGAACGCATTGGGGAACGATATACCCACGCCGCCATGCTGGAGGGGAGTGCCTGCCAAAAAATATGGCTGAGGCAAAGACCTCAAGGCAGTTCTCAAACTGCCCAGCAACTCCCCCTCGGGTCACACCAGGCTGTCAGTGACAGCATTCCCTTTGGCCAACAGCCCAAGCTGAAATTCCAAAAGGCTACTACCTTTTTCTCTCAAAAAATAGAGCCTAAAGAAATCGCTAAGGCATCTGGGACCCACTTTCCCGAAGGAAAAAGTGGTCCCTTTAAGGGAATGTGGCCAAGGAACCAAAGGGAACCTCGGCCAGCCACTCTTGAGGGGAACGGGGTCACCCTCATTGCCACCAGGGAGGCCGGCCTGGTCTTATATGGGAACAGACTCAGTCCAGGCCAACCCTGTCTGAATACAGAGCCTCTAGAATGCATTCTTGAAGAAGAAAATAGGTAAGAGTGACTGCAAAAAGGCAGTCTCGTGGCCATTTCCAGGAGCACAAAGATCCAACCTAAGCGCTAGGTGGCTCTTAGCTCAACTAGAATCATCGTCTCAGAGGCAACAATAGGTTAAACCAAACCTCAGTAAGGTTTCACTACTGACATCTCATCCAGAGCCGCACAGAAAAACACAATCTGTGCCAACACGTAAACTAAAAAGGAGGCCTGAAGGGGCCTGCCGATTCAATGACACGTGGCTTCAGTTCATGAATTTCCAGGGAACCAAGCTACAGGGAACCAGCTCTAACCCAATAAACTATGGGAAGCTAACTGCTACCTGTGCTAGGCTACACTTTCCAAACAGGCAAAGTACCCCAAGTTCTGACTAAAGGGAACCATACACAACCAACATGGCTTAAGGGAGGCTAGTTGAGCCTGCTACCTCAAACAACATGCTGTAGGGCCTGAAGCAGTGTAAAACCAAAAAACAGTATGTGAACAGACTGAAATCTATTACACAGCAGTGTAAAACTATTGCTAACTAGAAGGAGGCTGAACAGTCTAGCCTACAATCACCGTTATATGCAATATAGCTGATAAACAGATAACTGAAAGGGAGCTGACAGATACTAACTTTTCTCAAAAAGTGATCTAGCTACCCTGAGTATGCAATCCAACAGGTAATGCACTCAGTAACACTGGGGAAAGGATTCACCAAACACTTACATAGAGGCTGCTTTTTAGAAGGCCTACTATCATAAACGGGTGCCAACCTGTGGCAGCATATCAAGCTCACTTACCAAATGTAGGGCAAATGTCTAGAACTCAAAGGAAACTTTGAAATACATGCCATTTGACAGAGAGAAAAAATAAAATCATTGCTACAGATTCTCAAATCTGTTCCAAGCCTTAGAGGACAGAGCTAAAACGCTGGCATAGTCAACTCAAACTTGAAAATATCAAGTGGCTCAGAAGAAAATATTTTTTCCTCTCAGCATGAATGTTCTAGTGAGTGGGGCCTAGCAACATTAATAGCATAAACTTATCTACGCAAAGATAAGGGCCTAC